>NW_026882579.1:0-41054 GCF_032173495.1 Musca vetustissima
AGTTATGAATCTTCACCAATTCCATTCAAATACAATATTTAGTACTTTTTAGTACATCTAAGTACTAAATTCCAATTTTTTTTTCACAAATTCTAGTCCGCTCGCCATAGACAAAGCTACGTGCCAAATTTCAAAGTTCTACATCTAACCGTTCCCGCGTAATACAGTTTTTAGTACTTTTTAGTACCTTTTAGTACGAATTTCCAAAAACCCCGCCTTATCACACGCCTACTCACCAAACCCCACCTACATGCCAAATTTCAAGCTTCTAGCTTTAGCCGTTTCGTCTGGGCGTTGATGATCAGTCAGTCACTTATAACGCAACTCTTTTATATATATAGATTACAGCCGAATTTGACATTCCATTTTATTGGAGTGCCAAAGACATTGTCTATACATTTCCATATATTTGTCTATATATTTCCATGTTTACACCCTTCACCACACTGTGGTACAGGGTATTATGTCTTTGTGCATATGAGCATTTGGATGAAATTTGGCACATGTCACTAATTTGGCCCAAGGACGAACCCTATTGAAATTGGAGAAAATCGGTTTGGATTTAGATATAGCTCCCATATATAGTTTCGTCCGATTTAATGTAAATGGGGTACCAAAGACCCTATATTCCTTTCGATTTGCACAAAATTTGGTATTACCTACTGAATAAGGTCTGGAATGATGTGTGCTAAGTTTCGTGAAAATCGGTTGAGATTTTGATATAGCTTCCATATATAGCTTCGCCCGATTTTAGGTAAATGGTGTACCAAAGTTCCTGAAAATCATTTGGTTTGGACAAATTTTAGCGTAGCGTATTGAATTAAGTCTAGAACTCAAAAATTCAGCTTGAGCCCGGCTGGGATTTGAACCCTGGTTCCCATGGCATCTGTTGGGGTCCGGCGCCTTAGCGTTCAAAGCCACCTCCTTATCTTCCTAAGGTTGCACAATATGCAGTTGCATACCATTGAAGAAAAAATATTGTAGTCTGTATGGAAAAAAAGTCCGTCACTACAAGAAAAATCTGCTCTGAAAAGGAATGTTCTGGTGTGATGCCAAATGTCCGAACCTTGACACGGTTGAATTTAATTCGTAGATGCAATTTCGCAACAATAGTCGACATAAATACAACTTATCAAGTAAAGACATTTGTAAGCCACATTTCCCAATATGCCTGATGAGCCGCTTAACCAACGGCGAAACGCGTCGCATAGTGGTGGGAATGTAGTATCTCTCTGGCTTTCCTTTTCATTGCAACTCCGATCATGTAGCTCATCTCGAAAGAGAAATTAATAAAAAACATTTACATGGATGATCTTCGCCCTAAAAAGGCATAAAAAACAAAACTCGATGTGTGTTAAGTTTCGTGGAAATCGGTTCAGATTTAGATATAGCTCCCATATATAGTTTCGTCCGATTTAAGGGAAATAGTGTACCAAAGTCCCTATATATCATTCAATTTGCACGAAAATTGGTATAGCCTACTGAATTAGGTCTAGAATGATGTGTACTAAGTTTCGTGAAAATCGGTTTAGATTTAGATATAGGTCCCATATATAGCTTCGCCTGGTTTTAGGTAAATGTACCAAAGTCCCTGAAAATCATTTGATTTGCATGAATTTTGGCATAGCGTATTGAATTAAGTCTAGAATGATCTGTGTTAAGTTTCGTGAAAATCGGATCAGATTTAGATATAGCTTCCATACATAGTTGCGTCCGATTTTAGGCAAATGAATTGTATTGAATTAAGTCTAGAATTATGTGTACACCTCCTACATATATTTTCGTTCGATTTTAAGTAAATTGTGCACTGAAGATCCACAACTAGGCCGATTGACACAACGCACTGAAATTAATATAAATTAATATCTGGCAAGTTTGCTTCAAATCGGTTCAGATATAGATATATCGTAGCTTTCATATATTATTTCGACTTATTTATGTTAATTGTACACCAAATAATCAGTAGGTGTCTGATTGAGATTAAATTTAAAACAGTGCAGCATACCGAATAGCGTGTGTCAAGTTTGCTTTTAATCGATTGCACAGTGCGCAAACGACTCTAAACTTGCCCAAATGAAATGAAATTTAGCATAGGTTCAAGAAAGACATAAAACCCACATATTTAAGTTCTTTCAAATTCCTTCAGAAAGGCGATGTCTTTTCGGATACGTATGTAGAATATACCCAAAGTGGTGAACGGTATCATATAGTCGGCCCAGTCCGACTTTACTACTTTCCTTACTGGTTTTATATAGCCATACATATTTGTATAAGGTGTCTACTAGTTTGCAATATTTCAAAAGGAGAACATATTGATTTTATTGTACAAGTTCACCCCTTTAAGTCTTCTGGGGTGACTTTTATAGATCCAAAAGAACGTTTCACATATGGGCATGACAAAAATCCAAACAAGTTCGGCTTTCAAGGTGAGTAAAATATGACAAGTGGTCCCTTTATACAATTCAAATATTGAATACAAAATCTCCTTGCGAAAATCTCATCTATTTTTTTCAACAAAACAAACTTTAATCCCAAAATTGAAAACTCAACAACCCTCAACCCTCCTCAACCCTGAACTTAATAAACAACAATCCTATTTGCAACGCAATACCATACAAATGCAACATGACAATACTGATAATAATTATGCACATGTGAATCTAATTGGATATTTAATTATTTTATGTGCGCTGGCATAGACATCGACATCGAACCCAATTAAATACATTCCAAATGTACGCTCACCAATTGCAACGCATAAAAATTGTGGTAATGGTGTCTGACAATTCTACAGAATATAACACTTTTGGTTGTCGTATGCTGTTGTTGTTGTGGCTGTTTGTTTGCCATAGCAAAAATGGCAATGACAGGACAAAACCCATTGCCAAAATATAAACAGACACAGAACGCAATAGGACACGCCTACCCACAAAGATATTCATTTATAGAAAGCAAATAAAATTGGTGAGGACACACAAACACACATGCAAATTCAACATCAAAATGGATGTACACTCACACACACACAGAAATTTGCTCCCCAAAATACCAATTGTTTATCGTTTGTTGGAGTGGATCCAATTGTACACTCGGGTATCAGCAGCAACAGCACCACACCCTACGTAACGACCGCCACCATCATCAACACCACAGCCAAGACCATAAGTATGAGCTCAATGTGGTCCAACGACCCATCGCAGGACAATGCTATTCAGCCTTTTGCTATGACTAAATTGCGAATTCACATTATTATTATCACAGGCCTATGTTATGCTGAATAATGAACCAAAGCATGTTGGACCATTTAAAATGTACCCAAAAATGTCTCATGGGATGAGGCAGTGGGGTAAGTTAGTTAAGGTAATATATAATAGTTGACAACACCAACAATAACAGCATACGAATACGTATACGAATAGACGTATATAACAGCATACGAATACGTATAGTTTATTCATAGCCAGGTGGTATATTCATGGTTTATATACGTATACACGTATAAATGCATTTGGCTTAAAATACGCCAAATATTTTCGAAATAATTTGAATGTGGATATGTTGTAAATTAGAATGTTGGAATTTGTATTGGAATAGTTGGGGGATAAATAGTCAAAATCGAAATGAAGACCATATACATTAAGGTGGGCGGTTTTTAAATTAAGCAATTATATTTTTTGATGTTCCCTTTGAAAAAAATAATGATATTGGCGGGAAGGGTCTTCTACAGAAGAAAGCCTATTAAATGTCTTCTCTAGGGTTTTTTATAATGGCTTTTTATTTTTGTTAAAAATATATTGAAAGGAAATTAAGACGCATTGATGTTAGAAATGTTCTAAAAAAATTGCCAGCTGAGCGATATGGGTTAATTTGCGAATCTTGGGTTAATCGACGAATTGTATACCCTCCACCAAAAGTTCAAAATTGTATATGGGTGGGAAAATTTATACTAGAAGAAATCAAAATACCAAATTACCTACTATCAGGTTGGGAAATTTGCCTAGACTTCAACTATAATAGATCAATATACATACATTTGGGGGTACTATGAATAGCAGAATTTAATAAAAAATCTCAAACTTGACACAATAGAGTAATTCCGAAGACTTCAGCAAATCATAGGCTGAGGGTATGTAGATATATACCGGCAACATCGACTAATACTTTTTTACTTGTTATATAGAATACATCAATTGGGCGATATATTTTTTTCTAGAGTACATCGAAATTGGGCTCTTCTGTTAAATTCATAGGTAGGAGAAGCCAAAGGAATTTGATAAATCAAATTAGAGCGAATTCGGTTAAAAAATGCCTAAAACTCCAAAATTGGCTTGAGCCAATATTGATCATTGTTGGTAAAGGTTGGTCTTTAAAGGTTTTAGCCGCATTTTTCGACAAAAGTGGCTGAAATTTACATAACATATATGCAAAGGTCCTCAAATTTTTCGCTAAAGTTCCTAGGAAAAACAAAGGCCCTACCCTAAGATGATTTGAATACAAAATTTAACTACGTTATTACATGTTATACTCTTAGTATTGCTAACTTCAATCGACTGGTGCTTCTTTATTAAGCTCCAAAATAATGGGATGGATTTTGAACGATTCTAAATATTCCCTAAATGGGGTATTTTAATGAATTAAACCAGTAAGAAAAGTAGTAAAGTCGGACGGGGCCGACTATATGATACCCTTCACCACTATGGGTATATTAAACAGTATTATTAACATGAAATTGGATGAAATAAAATATGTGATATTTATCTAAATGTGAATCGGACTAGATCTATCCATAAACATGTCATTCGTTTGGGACAAAAGTATGAAAATCGACTTCAAACAAATATGAATAGGTCATCCGTTGGGCTGTGTCTGTACTTCTAGAAAACGTAATTACGTTATTCTAGGCTCAACTTAGTACGTTGTGCAAAATTTGATGTCAATCTGACAAACATGCGGAGTTTGATGTACAATTTACTTCAAATCGGACGAAAATATATATGGAAGCTATACCCAAATATAAAACGATTTCAACGAAACTTGTCACAGGTTAAGTTATACTAATTTTGGTACCTTTAGTTCCTGTCAGCCATATATTTGTTTCTTGGTGCGTCAATTCATATCAGCTATATCTAAATCTCAACATGGCACACAAAATTCTGGACTAAATTCAGTACGCTATGCAACATAAGAACTTTGGCACATTATTTAAATTAAATCGGACGAAAAAATATATATCTAGATCTAAACCGATTTTCACGAAACTTGGCAGACATCGCTCCGGGCTCAATTCAATACGTCATGCCAAATTTCGTGCAAATCGAAAGATATAGAGGGACTTTGGTGCCCCATTTACCTTAAATCGGACGAAACTATATATGGGAGCTATATCTAAATCTGAACCGATTTTCTCGAAACTTGGCAGACATCTAAGCTCAATTCAGTACGTTATGTCAAATTTCGTACAAATCAAAAGTTATATAGGGACTTTGGTGCACCATTTACATGAAATCAGATGAAACTATATATGGGAGCTATATCTAAATCATTCTGGACCTAATTCAGTACTCTATGCCAAATTTCATGCAAATCGAAAGATATAGAGGGACTTTGGTGCCCCATTTACCTTAAATCGGACGAAACTATATATGGGAGCTATATCTAAATCTGAACCGATTTTCTCGAAACTTGGCACACATCATAGACATAATTCAGTACTCTATGCCAAATTTCATGCAAATCGAAAGATATAGAGGGACTTTGGTGCCCCATTTACCTTAAATCGAACGAAACTATATATGGGAGCTATAACTAAATCTGAACCGATTTTTCCTAATTTCAATAGGGTTCGTCCTTGGGCCAAATAAGTGACTTGTGCCAAATTTTATCCAAATCGGATTATAAATGCGACCTGTACTTTGTTTACAATTTAACATCTACAGACGGACGGACGGACATGCATAAATCGACTCAGAAAGTGATTCTATGCATATTCTCAAAAGGAACCATGTGTCTATCTCGTTTCCTTTTGCCTGTTACAAACATATGCACAAAGACATAATACCCTGTACCACAGTGTGGGGAAGGGTATAAAAATGAATTCACCTCAAGTATCTAGCAAGTCCATGATAAGTAATTAACATTTCCTACAATTTAATGAACTTTTCTGAAAAAATATTTAAAACAAATAAATAATCTCTTAATATTCATGGAATTAATAATATTTCTGTTAAGTGTGTTTAAAAAACAGATACATTTCTTTTAATAATTTAATAATTTTAACTTATTTTATAGAGTTTAGGAATAAATTTATTATGTTGGATACATTTTTTTTAGATTTGTATAATATATTTATGCATTTTAAAGAATATGACAATTTTAAAGAATTCATCAACTGTAAAACAAAAAAATCCTTATAACCTATAGTATATTTATATATATACAATGTCTGCATTTGATTTTTGTATGACATAGATGTATGCTTCAAAAGATCCCTTCATTTTGACAAAAACCCCACATTTTCATTGTTTTCTCATTCTTAACAGCAGATTGAAATTTCTTCATTGTCAAAATGTCACAGTGCCTTCACGTGAATGACTTGTAAGCATACATACTATGTACATACATACATATATACGAATACGTTACATTGCCGAAATATTTTTACGAATGTGTATGTAAATTTGTTTGCTTTCGAGTGGTGGGTGTTTTAAAGCTGTTCTGGTAAATTAGTTTACTTTCAAAGGTGTCAAAAACAGTAAATTGAATTTAATATTAAGAATATAAACGTATGTATGTATATGATGAGCATATCACAACAATTTTGATGAATATGTGATGTAATATATTTTTAAGGAAATTTAATTGAAATAATGCCTTTCTGTTATATGAGACAATGGGTGGGGGATGTTTGCCATATGAAATAAATAATGACATTAGATTTTGTTAGAACGTAAGAAAATAATGGCATTTATACTTTTTATGAAGTTTTTATATACATAATGCTTTAGTACGCGGAAAGGGGATACAAAACCAATAAATACTATTTCATATGGAAAATCGTCGTATAATTACATTTTCACATACACATTTTCAAATGTCAATTCAATTTTCCTAAAATTTAGTACCAGTTAGTACCTTAAATTGTTGGTACTTAATTTTCAGTGACCTAGATTCCAAATTTTAGGTTTCCAGCACTCTCCGTTACTCAAATCCAAATTGTTTCAATTTAATACATTTCGTACATATAAATTCGAATTTCCAAAGCTGTCAAAGCCAAGCGGCAAAATTGTGAATGGTGTTTATGGTTCCGATACTGTAACAACCAATTATGTGCAATATTGGTTTCGTAGATTCCGTTCAGGAATTTTTTATGTTAAAGATACACCTCGCACGAATATGTCGATAAAATAGAAAGAAATGATCGCAGTTGACCGGCAAGTTAGCAGTCGTAACATCGCCCAGGAGCTAAAAATAAAACTGTTTTAAACCATTTACAATTGAACAGAAATGGTCAGAATTCGCCAACAGGAGAGGTGTCGTGTTCCACCAGGACAACCAGGACACACTCGCCAGAAACTTTGCGATCTTGGTTGGGAAGTTTTAATGCATCTTGCATACGGTCCGGACTAGGCACCAAGCGATTATCATCTTTTTCTATCATTGCAAAATTTCTTTAATAATAAACCAGTAAGGAGTTATCAAAAGTCGGACGGGGCCGACTATATGATATAATTGACAGATATTTTATTTACTTGGTACATCATTTTGATGAAATCGGATGAAAATATATACTGAAGCTATATCTAAACCTGAAACGCCTTCAATGCAATACGCTTTGCAATATTTCATGTAAAACGAACAGACATAGTAGGCTCCTCCAAGTTTGGTGCACCATTTACACAAAATCGGACGAAACTATATATGTGGGAGCTATATCTAAATCTGAAGCGATGTGCAAAATTTTGTTTCAAACGGGGAAATATTGACAGTATGGTGCTTTATTACATGAAATCGGTTTTAAGTACTTTAAAGGAAACTTTACACACACTATTTGGTGTGATTCACTGTTTAAAATGTATCAATCAGGCATCCATTGATTATTTGGTGTACAATCAACATGAATAGGTCGAAATTATATGGATATAGATAAGGCTTATGATATCTAAATCTGAACCGATTTCAAGGAAACTTGTTGGATATT
This sequence comes from Musca vetustissima, assembly GCF_032173495.1. Taxonomy (NCBI): domain Eukaryota; kingdom Metazoa; phylum Arthropoda; class Insecta; order Diptera; family Muscidae; genus Musca; species Musca vetustissima. The sequence goes on from NW_026882579.1 coordinate 8,198, forward strand.
AATTTTTATTAATTTCAGTACGTACGAAAGTATTTATAGAAGCTATATGTAAATCTGAACCATTTTCATGAAAACGACACACAAAAGGATATAGTACCTTCAGTACAAAATTGTGTGCCGGTCGGCCAATCTTTGGGTCTTTAGTGTATAATTTAAATTAAATAGGTCGAAAATATATATTTGAGCTACATTTAAATCTGAACCGATTTTCACGAAACTTAGCACACATCGTTCTGGACCTAATTCAGTACCCTATGCCAAACTTCGTGCAAATCGAAAGATATATAGGAACTCTGGTGCACCATTTACTTAAAATCGGACGAAAATATATATGGGAGCTATATCTAAATCTGAACCGATTTTCACGAAACTTAGCACACATCATTCTGGATCCAATTCAGTACTATATTCCTAATTTCGTGCAAATCAAAATATATGGAGACTTTGGTGTACCATTTACCTTAAATCGGACGAAACTATATATGGGAGCTATATCCAAATCTGAACCGATTTTCTTGAAACTTGGCACACATCATTCCGGACCTAACTCAGTACTCTATGCCAAATTTCGTGCAAATCGAAAGATATATAGAGACTTTGGTGCCCCATTTACCTTAAATCCGACGAAAATATATATGGGAGCTATATCTAAATCTGAACCAATTTTCTCGAAACTTGGCATTCGTCATTTTAGAATCAATTCAATACACTATGCAACATTTCGTGCAAATCAAAACATATATATAGGGACTTTGGTGCCCCATTTACCTTAAATCGGACGAAAATATATATGGCAGCTATATCTAAATCAGAACCGATTTTCTTGAATTTCCATAGGGTTCGTCCTTGGGCCAAATAAGTGATTTGTACCAAATTTCATCGATATTGGGTTATAAATGCTTCCTGTACTTCGTTTAGAATTTAACATCTACAGACGGACAGACGGACGGACGGACTTGCATAAATCGACTCAGAATAGAATCACTTTCTGCATATTCTTAAAAGGAACCATGTGTCTATCTCATTTCCTTTTGCCTGTTACAAACATATGCACAAAGACTTAATACCCTGTACCGCAGTGGGGCGAAGGGTATAAAACCAACAAGATTTTTATTTTTAAAGTGGGTTATGGTCACTTTGATTACTTTCGGGAAAGACAGAGAAGACTATAGTTTCGGATTTCGTTCTCTTAGTTTTTTTGCTTGGGTTATTTTCCCAGGGAGTCAGGTATCACTCCACTAAACAAAAAACCCTTCTTCCCCAATGTTGTTACATCCACAACGTCAAGCCTAAGTACGTTTAGAGTACGATCTGTTTGAGAATTCTCTAAAGGTCTCAGAAAATGTTGTGGCGGAACATGTAACCATGTGCCATAACTCCACTGTTATGCGTCTCTACGTTGCAGAGAATCGCTACAACATGTTTGTCGGTATCGCTGTTATGCGATGACCATTCAAATGACCGTGATGTCGTCTATTTTTAGATTGAGTGTGGCATTTGTTTTCAGGGATGTGTGTGTTTACTTTTTTAGGTAAGCCAGCTGATCCCTTGTTGTTTTAAAAAATAAAAAAACAAGATTTTTGTTTTTAAAGTGTACCATATTTAGTACTTTTCGTACTTATAAGTTCGAATTTCCAACAGTAGCTCAATCATGTGCTCTAACAGTAATTTTCCAATTCCAAATGTAAGTTTTCCATCTACATCCGTTCGCTCGAATCTCATTTGTACCAAAATAAGTACCATTTAGTACACATAATTGCGAATTTTCAAAACTACCTCCATATCTCAGTGCTGCACTCCAACAGTAATTTATTTCCAAATTTCAGGATCTCAGTCCTATCCGTTCACAAAAATTTAAATTGTACCAAATTGTGTTCCATTTAGCACTTTTAGTGCCCAAAGGTACGAATCAATCCTACTATCTAAAAACAAATTCAATTCCAAATTTCAAGTTTTCAGCTCTATTCGTTCATCCAAATTCCAATTGTAGTACGAATTTCCTAAAATGACACTCCAACAATCATTATACCCTTCCCCACACTGTGGTACAGGGTATTATGTCTTTGTGCATATGTTTGTAACAGGCAAAAGGAATCGAGATAGACCCATAGTTCCTTTTGAGAATATGCATAGAATCACTTTCTGAGTCGATTTACGCATGTCCGTCCGTCCGTCCGTCCATGTATTTTTGTGAACAAAGAACAGGTCGCATTTATGATCCGATTTGGATGAAATTTGGCACAGTTCACTTATTTGGTCCAAGGACGAACCATATTGAAATTGGGAAAACTCGGTTCAGATTTAGATATAGCTCCCATATCTATTTTCGTTCGATTTAAGGTAAATGGTGCACCAAAGTCCCTATATATCGTTCGATTTGCACGAAATTTGGCATAACGTACTGAATTGAGCCTAGAGTGATGTCTGCCAAGTTTCGTGAAAATCGGTCCAGATTTAGATATAGCTCCCATATATAGTTTCGTCCGATTTTATGTAAATGGTGCATCAAAGTCCCTCTATATCTTTCGATTTGCCCGAAACTTGGCATGACGTACTGAATTGAGCCTAGAGTGATGACTACTAAATTTCGTGAAAATCGGTCCAGATTTGGATATAGCTCCCATATATATTTTCGTCCGATTTTAGGTAAATTGTGCACCAAAGTCCCTATATATCGTTTGATTTGCACGAAATTTGGCATTACGTACTGAATTGAGCCTAGATTGATGTCTGCCAAGTTTCGTGAAAATCGGTCCAGATTTAGATATAGCTCCCATATATATTTTCGTCCGATTTTATGTAAATGGTGCACCAAAGTCCCTAAATATCTTTCGATTTGCACGAAATTTGGCATAACGTACTGAATTAAGCTTAGAGTGATGTCTGCCATGTTTCGTGAAAATCGGTCCAGATTTAGATATAGCTCTCATATATATTTTCGTCCGATTTTATGTAAATGGTGCACCAAAGTCTCTAAATATCTTTCGATTTGGACGAAATTTGGCATAACGTACTGAATTGAGCTTAGAGTTATGTCTGCCAAGTTTCGTGAAAATCGGTCCAGATTTAGATATAGCTCCCATATATAGTTTCGTCCGATTATTGTAAATGGTGCACCAAAGTCCCTATATATCTTTCGATTTGCACGAAATTTTGCATAACATACTGAATTGAGCCTAGAGTGATGTCTGCGAAGTTTCGTGAAAATCGGTCCAGATTTAGATATAGCTCCCATATAAAGTTTCGTCCGATTTTATGTAAATGATGCACCAAAGTCCCTAAATATCTTTCGATTTACACAAAATTTGGCATAACGTACTGAATTGAGCTTAGAGTGATGTCTGCCAAGTTTCGTGAAAATCGGTCCACATTTAGATATAGCTCCCATATATAGTTTCGTCCGATTTTATGTAAATGATGCACCAAAGTCCATATATATCTTTCGATTTGCACAAAATTTGGCATAACATACTGAATTGAGCCTAGAGTGATGTCTGCCAAGTTTCGTGAAAATCGGTCCAGATTTAGATATAGCTCACATATATAGTTTCGTCCGATTTTCACATTTCGATAAATATCACATATTTTAGTTCATCCAATTTCATGTTAATTGTTCTGTTAAATATATCCATAGTGGTGAAGGGTATAATATAGTCGGCCCCGTCGGACTATACTACTTTCCTTACTGGTTTTAATTCCCAATTTCAAGGCTCCTGCTCTATCTCCAACTTGAACTAAATTATTTAAAATACTTATGTATTTAGTTCACCATTTACGTAAAACCGTATGAGCTCTATCTAAATCTGAACCGAATTTAATGAAACTTGGCACACATAATTTTAGAATTTATTTGATGCACTATGCCCAATTAAAAGAAACATAAGGGCTTTGGTACCATTTACATAAAATTGGACGAGAATATATATGATAGTTTTATCTAAAAATTTGACCGATTTCAACGAAACTGTGCAAATTGTGTCTCAATCGAACATATATTGGGAGTTTGGAGCACCCTATTCATAAAATCGGACAAACCTATATATGGGAGCTATATTTCATTTCAAGAGGGTTCATTGGTGGACCAAATAAATGCGCTGTGTCAAATTTCAACCAATTTGAATTATAAATCCGACCTGTATATTATTTACAATTTATCACGGGCCGTTTCTGCAAAATTTCGTATCAATCAGACAAACTAGGATGTATTGGTGCACGATTAATTAAACTCATTCTTGGCATACTGTATATCGACTTAAAAAGTGATTCTATGTATATCTTCTAAACTAACCACTAGCATATGTTACAATCATATGCTGAAAGACATAATACCTTGTTCTACAGAAGAATATAAAGATACAAAAAATTTTGTAACACAGTGTATTTTTATATATTTACGAAATAAATCCACAATCCGCCTATCACAGTCCGCATTCACAGCATTTGATTTCAAATTATTTATTTTGTGTGTAATACAATTAAAATTGATTTTAATTGAACTATTGATGAGGCTGAAAATATATAACACAAAACAATAACAACAACAGCGAGACCAGCATTTATTATTGCATCGCTAATTTATGCAATTATTGTAGGGAAATGCAACATTTTTTTCACAATGCGTTTTTATGCCTCCCTTCATTCTCAACCATTGCAATGCAGAAGAGAATGCCGGCCAACCAACGAGTCAAACCAGGCCAGACCAGCCATCATCACCATTGTTGGCCGGCCAGTCATTCTGTTGTTTTTTGTTTATAGTTATTTCACACTGATTTCCATCCATTCTCTCTGTGCCATTCCGGAAAAGGGAGAGGCGATGGTCATGGTGCACTGAATGCGAATAATAATTTACATTGCAATTCAATTATAATAATAAATTTAATATATTAAGCGCGGAGTTGTAAAAACTATTGATTGTTTTTAATTTATTTGATTTACTAATGTAATGTGGCGAAAAAATCTCTACATAATAACAACAACAATTACAATAAAAATAAAATTCATAATAAGGGAGCAGAGGAAATAAACTAGATTATCACTGTTCTATGTGTGTTCGTTCAGTCAGTCAGTAGGCAGAAAGTCCTCTGCCATAAAGCAGATGATAGACTTAATGATGATTTTATTGAATTCAATTTTAATTTTTTGCATTTATAAATCAGGGCAATATTGTAAAATATTCATTGTAAAATTGAAATAGTTATTGTAAATTATGGTATTGTTTTTCAAAATGTTGAGATTTTTTGTGATAGTGAAATGTTAATGGAAATGAAGAGATGAATTTACGAAAGGGAAAAAATGTATTACAGAATATTTAAAGATCTTTGAAGGTTGAAAATTTACCGAAGCAAAATCAATATAGGAAATGGTCAAACACAGATATTTCTGAAAATACAACAAAATTAAAGCAGCGTTTTAAGATACTTGTTGCTGTGGCTGTACACATTCACGGAAGACAAAATACGGAAGGAACCAATGGGGCAGGTTGTTTCTAAATTGCTGCAGCTCAGTTCTTTTTTCCCAAGGACGAACCCTATTTAAATAAAAATGAGATCGGAGTCTGATTTGGGATAGGCCGAATTCAGAGTCAAATTCGAAAACATATATCTCGGTTCAGATGTGAAAAATTATTCCTACAGCATGAAACCCGTTTACATAAAATTGCATCGGAATATCCCTCTGAAACATCTCGGTTCAGCACCGAAGAACGCTAATAAGCGCTCTCAACCTCAAAACTAGGAGAGTACCAGGCCTTGACGGTATAACTATGAAATCATTAAAAATATGTTGGTAAACAGGCCAGAAATTGTACAGAAAAGTAGAATATTGACTTTTGAAACAAATCAAGGCATAAAGAGTAAAACCGCTATATATCTTATACATGAAAACCTTAAAATAGAGATTCCAGAAAATACCTACATCGTGATATACCCCAATTATATCGCTGCAGTGATCAAAGTCAAGAACACTGACATTACAGAACGAATATTACGCTAGACCATGAACTGCTGAAAGACCTGGTTAGACCCCCACGGATTAAAACTAGAAATTCAATGAAGTTCGAAATGCATATATATGTTTTAGCCATACCAAGAAAGCTTTTTCTCAGAAATCTAGGAGATTAGAGTCCAAACTTTATTTAAAGAGGTTCAATTACATAGCGATGAAATTGGGTAACATATTTTGCTACTATGAAGGACGAAGATTCTAATTGAGAATAGGAACTACTACTGTACGGAAAAGAAATTTGGACACCGGCAGTAAAAAACTTAATGAAGAGCTAAAAAGCGTTTGTTTGTAAAAGAGCTCGAAGTGAATTCATCATCCAGTACGGTCTCCGTGAAATCGAGCACTTGAGCCGTACAAAATCAATATTATGGGCCTTAACCAGAATACACGTCAATGAATTATGGGAAATTGGCAAGATCGATGACAAACCAAAACGAAGGAGAGATGGGCACACAAACTTGCCACTGATATACAGATAACAAATAAAAACGACATTAAGGGACGGAACTTTTATATGGGGATTACATCAAACACACAAATCTCGTTTACCGTCCAATATTCCGCAATGCCCAATATCCTTTAGATAGAAGAGACATATCATATTTGGATGATCATTAAGATGGAATCTAACGAAATTAACTGCGTGATATAAGATCTATATATATGGACGCCTTTAAGCAACCGTGGCTCCACCATTTGGTATGCTGCAACACTATGCGCTATCCATAGTGTGCACTAAATCGTCCTAAGCGGACAAACTTTTGTCATTTGGTACATCATGTTGATGAAATCGGATCAAAATATATATGGAAGCTATATTTAACCCTGAAAAGTTTTCAATCGAATACGCTATGCAATATTTCATGTAAGGCGAACAGACATAGGCTCCTCCATTTGCACCATTTGCATAAAATCGGACTAAAGTATATATGTGAGCTATATCTATATCTGAACCGATTTCAAACTTAACCAAATTAGTCTAGACTAAATTCAATACACGCTGCAAAATTACGTGAATATAGAACAAACACAGACTCCTCGGTGCGTTATTTATTTAAAATCGGACGAAAATATATATGGCAGCTATATCTAAATCCGTACCGATTCCAATAAAACATCGCACACATCAATCTAGACCTAATTCAGTCTCTGTGCAAAATTTTGATTCAATCAAACCAATATTGGGAGTTTGGTGCATCATTTACCTAAAATCGGAGGAAACTATATATGGGAGCTAACTCTAAATCTGAACCGATTTCAACAAAATTTAGCATAAATCAATCTAGACCTAATTCAATACTCTGTGCAAAATTTTGCCTCAATCGGACCAATATTGGGAGTTTGGTGCACCATTTACCTAAAATCGGATGAAACTATATATGGGAGCTATCTAAATCTGAACCGATTTTCTCCACTTTCAATAGGGTTCGTCCTTGGGCTAAATAAGTGACATGTACCGAATTTCATCCCAATCGGATCATAAATGCGACCTGTACTTTGTTCACAAAAATACATGGACGGACAGACTCAGAAAGTGATTCTATGCTTATTCTTAAAAGGAACCATGGGTCTATCTCGATTCCTTTTGCCTGTTACAAACATATATCGGACTAAAGTATATAATATCGAAGGATATATGGGGACTTTGGTACACCATTTACCTAAAATCGAAACTTTATATGCGAGCTATATATAAATCTGAAACGATTTTCACGAAACTTACCACACGCCATTTTAGACTTAATTCAATACCCTATGCCAAAATTTGTGCAGGACTTTGGTGCACAATTTACCTACAATCGGGCGAACCTAAATATGGGAGCTAAATCTAAATCTGAAACAATTTTCACGAAACTTAGCACACGTCATTTTAGACTTAATTCAATACCCTATGCCAAAATTCGTGCAAATCAAATGAGTTTCAGGGACTTTGGTCCACCATTTACATAAAATCGGTCGAAACTATATATGGAAGCTATATCTAAATCTGAACAGATTTTCACGAAACTTAGCACACATCATTCTAGACTTAATGTAGTACGCTATACCAAAATTCTTAGCAATCAAAAGATTTGCAGGGACATTGGTGCACCATTTACCTAAAATCGGGCGAAACTATATGTGGGAACTATCTTAATCTGAACCGATCTTAGCACTCATCATTTTAGACCTAATTCAGTAGGCTATACCAATTTTCGCGCAAATCGAAAAATATATAGGGACCAAAGTACACCATTTACTTCGGACGAAAATATATATTGAAGCTATATCTAAATCTGAATCGATTTTTCCCAATTTCAATAGGGTTCGTCCTTGGGCCAAATAAGTGACATGTGCCAAATTTCATCCAAATCGGATCATAAATGCGACCTGTACTTTGTTTACAATTTAACATCAACAGACGGACGAACGGAAGGACATGCATAAATCGACTCAGAAAATGATTCTATGCCTATTCTCAAAAGGAACCATGGTTCTATTTCGATTCCTTTTGCCTGTTACAAACATATGCACAAAGACATAATACCCAGTACCACAGTGTGGTGAAGGATATAATCAACACGTTCAAATTAGAACGGTATACGTTTCCCCAATATGGCATTAGCGTATACGTTTTTAAAATTGACCTATTTTGAACTGTCAAATCTTTTTTGAGTAGTGGGGTAAACATTATCCAGAAGGGTTTTTCTGAATTTGTAGACAGGATTTGTATATTGCCAAATAATAAAATTAATAAATTTATATAATAATACTTACAGGTTCTTCGATGAAATACAATTTTATTTATTAATCCTTTTAGTTATTATCTGGAAAGAAGAGAAAAAATAAACGTATTTCAAATTTGATATCTTTTTGCATACAATATTCGTTAATGATTTAACTGTGGTCCCTGGAAATATTAAGTCGATTATTCGTAAAAATTATCCTTCCCTTGTTATAATAAATATAGGCGAACTCAACTGGGTTTTCTAATATAATAAAATATTCAATAAAACATATGTGTTACTATTCACAAGTACACATACGACAAATAAAATTGTCCATATTTTATAATACACCATTATGCAATTAAGCCTTAATCTTAATTAGACAAGTAAATCCGTAGTGTGAACTCTCTATAATGTGAACACTCAAACTGACATTAAAGTATTGGGAAAATCAGGGAATTAGAGGTAAATTAGTCTAAATTAGTCTAGAATGATGTGGTCGAATCGAAAATGTGAACAAATTCGATAATATGAACTACCCCGAAATAATTTTAGTTCACATTAGCGAAAGTTCACTGTTTTGGATGTTCACATTATCGAGAGTTCACTGTATCTCTAAATGAAGAGAAATTTGCATTTTAAATTGTCTTTAACACATTAAAAACTCGTCCACCCAAGATATTTTGCAAATTTTGCTTAGTGAGCATACAAAAGAAATTGCTATGTGTGTGTGTGTGTAATACAATCTACATGTGTTACGTGTAGTTGTTATTGCAAAGCAGATTAATTTCTAAATTTATTACTTATAACAATTGTACTTAAATATAAAATACTTGATTTGTAGCTTGTCGCTTTTTGGTGGTTTCCAAAATTAAAATATATTTCATTCCGTGTTATTATCATTAATATTTTAATGGCAACTATTCAAGAAAATTTAATTAATTTAACAAAATACAGAACTTAGAAATGACAAATGTCATTTACTATGAAATATGACAGTATTAAAATTCTAATCAGGGTATAATTAATACTTGCTTTGAAAACTAAACCTTTCAGTGTCGTCGTAAATCACGTTATTGGACAGCAATACAGATATTGGTGGGAAATTCAAGCCACTGGAACAAGTTGGTGAGAAAAAGAATAAAATGTATGAAGAAACCCCATTTCTATTCGTTTTCTGGAGTTGGACGGTAAATTTCATTTAACACATGAACTCAAGCCAAACGGTCCTTAATTTATGAAAAATTTAAATTTTCCTTGAATTCCAAGTGACTCCTCCATTGCAAAACATCATTCGTTAGTATAAGGTTACCTATGAGAGGATATTTTGTTCCTCTATAACAATAACTTACTTTGTTCTATGAGAAGATTTTCTCTTCTTCAATGAGATTGCCTTCTGATTATCTAAGAGATCTACTGGACTTTTATGAGAAGACTTCTTGTTATCTATAAGACTTTCTGTTTATCTATAAGACCCTCTTCTACAATAGGACCTTCTGGTCTTGAATGAGACTTTCTGATCATTTATGACAAGACATTCTGGAAATCTGAAAGAACACTTTCGGTTTGTCTGTGGGAAGACCTTCTGGTTTTTCTTTGAAAAAAAAAACATCTGATCTTCTGATCCACAAGGAGACCTTTCAGTTATCTATGGGAAGATCTTATAGGATTAGACCTTTTGCTTTTTTTTTTTTTTTTGAGGAAATATTTTAGCCTTCTATTGGTTTTCATATACTATGACCTCCTGGCCTGCTATATAAGAAGACCATCTGGATCTTATAAGAATACATTGTGGTCTTATATTAAGAATACTTTCTGGTCATCTATTGCAAGACTTTTTGGGCATATATAAGTATAACTTATGGTATTCTATGAGAAGGGCTTCTGGCCACTTATAAGATAACATTTGGCCTTCTTCCACATAAAAATATATAATTTTCTTCACACAGAGAACATCTTGTGGTTTTCTGAAAAATCACCATCTGGTCTTCTGGGGGAAGACTTACATAATATAATAACACAGGCCCAATATAAAAGTTTCGGCCGATTTAAAGAACTTTGAATGTACACCACCATAAAAGCATAAGAGCATAAAATGTTCGGCCCGGCCCGGAAAATACCAAAGTTTTTACATGTTTATACCCTTCACCACATTGTGGTACAGGATATTATGTCTTTGTGCATTTGTTTGTAACAGACAAAAGGAAACGAGATAGACCCATAGTGCTTTTTGAGAATATGCATAGAATCACTTTCTGAGTCGATTTATGCATGTCCGTCCGTCTGTCCATGTTAAATTGAAAACCAGTAAGGAAAGTAGTAAAGTCGGACGAGGCCGACTATATGATACCCTTCACCACTATGGGTATATTAAACAGGACTATTAACATGAAATTGGAAATGTGAATCTACCTGGATCTATCCATAAACATGTCATTCGTTTGTTACATTGGGACAAAATCGAAAATCGACTTCAAACAAATATCAATAAGTCATCCTCTGGGCTATGTCTGTACTTCTAGAAAACGCAACTACGTAATTTGATGCTCAATTTTTTACGTTGTGCAAAATCTGATTAACATAAGGAGGTTGATGCCCAATTTACTTAAAATCGGGAAGCTATATCCAAATATGAACCGATTTCAACGAAACTTATCACAGGTTAAGTTATACTAATTTCAGTACGTTTTGTTCCTATCAGCTATATATTGATTTCGTGCAAATCGATAGATATATAGGGACCTTTGTGCACCATTTACAAGAAATCGGACGAAACTATATATGGGAGGTATATCTAAATCTGGACCAATTTTCTCGAAACATGGCAGACATCACTCTAGGCTCAATTCAAATGCCAAATTTCGTGCAAATCGAAGGATATATAGGGACTTTGGTGCACATTTTAATAGGGTTCGTCCTTGGGCCAAACAAGTGAGCTGTGCCAAATTTCATCCAATTCGGATCATAAATGCGACCTGTACTTTGTTTACAATTTAACACCAACAGACGGACAGACGGACGGACATGCATAATTCGACTCAGAAAGTGATTGTATGCATATTCTCAAATGGAACTATGGGACTATCTCGTTTCCTTTTGCCTGTTACAAACATATGCACAAAGACATAATACCCTGTACCACAGTGTGGTGAAGGGCATAACAAGGTACAGGCCGCATTTATGATTCCAATTGTATGAAATTTGGCACAGCTCATTCATTTGGCCCAAGGACGAACCCTATTGAAATTGGAAAAAATCGGTTCAGATAATGATATTGCTCCCATATATATTTTCGTCCGATTTTAGGTAAGTAGTGCACTAAAGTCTCTATATTTTCTTCGATTTGCACAAAATTTGGCATAGTGTACTTAATTGGGTCTGGAATGCTGTGTGTCAAGTTTCGAGAAAATCGGTTCAGATTTAGATATAGCTCCCATATATATTTTCGTCCGATTTTATGTAAGTGGTGCACCAAACTCCCTATATATCTTTCGATTTGCACAAAATTTAGCATGGAGTACTAAATTAGGTCCAGAATGATGTGTGGTAAGTTTCGTGAAAATCAGTTCAGATATCTACTACCTACCACATATATTTCGTCCGATTTTATGTAAATGGTGCACCAAAGTCCCTATATATCTTTCGATTTGTACGAAATTTTGCATAGTTTACTGAATTGAGTCTAGAATGATGTGTGTCAAGTTTCGAGAAAATCGGTTCAGATTTAGATATAGCTCCCATATATAGTTTCGTCCGATTTAAGGTAAATGGGGCACCAAAGTCCATATATATCTTTCGATTGAGTGTAGAATTACGTGTGTTAAGTTTCGTGAACATCGTTTGGACGAAGCTCCCAAATATATTTTTGTCAGATTTTATTCCGATTTCTGCATGGTGTGCTGAATTAATGATGCGTGTTATTTACAAAATTAAGAAGAGGTTTCAGAATGACATGTTTTGGAATTGATGTTAGTCGGTTTACTTATAGATAAATATCACATATTTAGTTCGTTCAATTTCATATCAATGTTCTTTCGAAAAGACGACGTCTGTTAGAATACATATGTAGAATATACCCAAAATGATTAAGGGTATCATATAGTCGGTTCAGTCCGACTTTACTACTTTCCTTACTAGTTTAAAATACAAATCAGATTCGGTTGTATCTTGAAGTTCTCATGAATGATCTCTTATCATATCAAATGTAAAATTCAATATTTATATTTGTCTCAAATAATTTCGATTGTTTATAATTTTGTAAATGACCCTGTCATTCTGACGCAGCTGTAGATCACCTTGACAGCCACAATTGTAAGATAGAAGTTGGTTACCACGAAAAACCAATTGCCAGATCAAATGTGCGAGACAATTATATGAATTGCGTTTTAAGCGACAAGGTCAAGCCCAGTCAAGTGAAACTTAAACATTGACATGGTTTGATGCTGGTTAAGAACACAAACAAAAAAGTTACAACAAAAACAACATGATGAAGTAAATGAATATGGACACAGAAATATTAAATGTTTTAAAAATGTTTTAAAATGTTGTAGAAAATGCCTTCCTTGGTTTTTCAAAAAAAAAAAAAAAATAATAATAATAATAATAATTTGGGGCTCTAGAAGATTCCTTAACGATTTTAAAAATGTTGTTTTTTGTGAGAGATTCACATTTATTTTTAAACTTGTAATTGCAAGATTAAAAACATTATGTAGTAATTAATTAATTTAATTACCTAAATTAATATACCGAATAAAATAATAAATTTCATTGATTGATCATCCCCTTTAAAAGTTATTAATCGTAACAGAGACTACCTACACACAAAAAGTAGTAACCGCTCGCCATAAAATGGATTCGATGATTAAGCACCACTAAAATCTGATTTAAGCGGCACGTTAAAATGCAAATGTTTAAAACATTTTAGAAATGTATTTGTTTTTGTTGCTGCTGCTGTTTGTTTGTCTGTCCGATCACAATCTTTTGGTATCTATTCAACTTTACCCCCGAACAACAAATAACACTTAAAACGAGTCTAACAAATTAACATTAATTTCTAATAAAGCGCCGAGAGAACAGGTTTTGTCTTAACTCATCTACACTGGGTTGGTTGGTATATTAAGGTTGGCGTTAGGTTTATGGTATTATAATATAGACATTTCATTAAATCAATAGATGTGATTTGTAATTGAATTTAATGTTACAAATATGTTTCTGGAAAAAACACAAATAATGGCTAGACTCATAAGTGGTCCTGCTAAAAGAGAAGGAAATATTTTACAAAATTTGTAGAAATTTCAGCCTGAAAAAATAACTCGGCTCCGAAGTATAACTTTTTCAATGCTTATTAAAAATAATGATTTGGTTAAATGAAAAGTGGATTAAATCTCTACCTGAGTAAAATTGTCAAGCTTCCCAAGCTTAAGATTGAAACATTATGAAATATTGATCCTAGAACGACATTTTACTAATCTAATACTGACTAATCGTCAAGCTAATTATATGGGTTCAACCAGCAACGTACACAGGATTTCATTTCGGGGGGGCCCGGTAGTACAAAATGAAAAAATTCGCTGTTGCAAACATAAATTTACTGTGGAAAATTTTCATTTCGGGGGGGCCCGGGCCCCCAGGGCCGCCCCCCTGCGTACGTCCCTGGGTTCAACTATCCGCCTACACTTTCTATCATAGAGTTTAGGTAAAAATTTTAAATCTATGAAAAATATGGTTCGATTATTACGTTTTTGAGAGAATATGGTATGCAAGAATTGGTAGACGAAGTCGAAATATAGCAGAAAACGACTCGACTCCGTAGCCCTGGACTAAAAATGCACTATTTTCAGCGGCCACGTAAATTCTGCTCACGGATGCATCAGAAATTAACAGCATGTATATCTGAATCGATTTCACTGAATCGAATTTATTCTAGGCTCAAATCAATGTGCAAGGTAAAATTTCGTCCCAATCGGCCAAACTTTGAGAGTTTGGTGCACCATTTATATAAATATATATGAAACGTAATACTCTCTACTCTATTCTAAGCTCCACACAATAAGCTATAATAAATTTCATGCATATCGGGCAAATATGGAGAGTTTGGTACACTGTTTACCTAACATCGGACGAAAATATATATAGGAACTATATCCATATCTGATCCGATTTCAATGAAACGTGAAACACTCTATTACAACATCGATTCAATACGCTATGCCAAATATCACGTCAATCTGACAAATATAGGCAGTATGGTGCACAGTTTATCCAAATATATCCAAATATTAGCGAATTTTCGTCCTTGGGCATATTTTCTCGTTTTTTTACCCTTGACAAAAATATACACAATGACAGAATACCCTGTACCACAGAATGGTGAAGGAAATATCAAATTAGATTTAAAAAAATATTCAAAATCCTGAAACACAAAAATGTCCAACCGAAAATGTGGTAGGGAGATTTCGTATCTATTCGTTTAGACTCGGAATGGAAAACCAAACCTCTACCATAGTATGGGAATACATAAGGTGTTAAGTAGACATGGACCTATAAATTTCTGGTCCTCGGGGTCATATCTAAAATCTTATGAGGGGCATTTTTGCAATATATTAAGGGGTCAACAAATCTCGTCTTGTGGTAGTTAGATTATGGTTCAATAAAAGGAGAACCCCACAAATATTTGAAATAGATGTTGGATACGTTTTACAAAAATATTCCTCATTCGATTTGACTGCGGACATGTTATCAAAAAAATATGCTGTGGTAGCAACAAACAAAGATATAAAGATTTTTTTCGTGAACTTTAGAGTTACCAGATAAAAATTCTTTGCAACATAACTCAAAAAATTTTACTTAAGGCGAATTTGGCCTTCTGAGTCCTTATTATATATTGCTATTGCTCCTAAGATGTTTTCTATTGAAAATCGGACATGTCGCTCCACGTTTTGGTATAGCCCCCATATTACTGTACCTGCAAATTTTTCGGTATTTTGGGAATTTTTGTGACGTTTTTTGAACCGAATTGGCTATTATTTAGAATTTGAATTATTTGAATAGCAAATCTTGCTACCCAAAAAACATCAATAGTGGTCAAGCAATTAGGATAGCCCCCATATAACGGTGTCCACTTTATTCGGTACTAGCGGGCCCGGCAAACGTTGTCTTGCCTAGCAATATTGTTTATGTCTACTTTTCAGAATTTTAGGTTTGTTTTTATACCCTCCAACATACATTTATACTTCTTATATGATATTTGATATTGAAAATATTCAACAGAATTCTTCTAATTTAATATTAGGAATACGTATTGAGCAGAAAATCTCCCTAATTAATAATATCAATATTGACCCATATATTCGGATGGCTCCCATATAACGATATCCCTTAATATTCAGTATTTGGGTGTAATTTTATATCGCCCATCTAATTGTACCCCATATTTTCTGATGCTGTGGGGGATTTGGACACGTTTTGAAATCTAATCGGCTGTAATTTGGCATTTGACTCTTATTTGGTAGAATGAATCGCTCTAAAATAATCTATATTGGCCCACTCTTTGAGGTAACTCCCATATAACGGTACTCAAAATATTTGGCATTTTGGTGTCATAGTGGTTGTAATGTTTTATTTTGAACGATCAAAACCTCTTTACCAAAAATTAGCAATATTGGTTAGATTTTCCCTGTAGCCCCATATAATGGCATCCCCCATTGTTTGGTATTTTCTCATGTGGTGTTAAATTTTCCTTCCAAAAATTAATATATATCCATTCCCATTGTAGTACCTATAATATACCACAACGGGATATTGAAGGGAACACACATTTATGAGGCAACATTTCTATTTAGGCCCAAGCTCCTACATACAGGTCCCACTTCATTTTCGGAATTGTGAAGAATTTGGCCGAATTTTTTCATAGAGTATGCCATACATATTTCCCGTTTAATTTTCGGTACGTTGAAGTTCTTTCCTCCTTTTCCAACCTGAGTGTCTATAATTTTGAACATTATTGTTAAAGATCATGGATAACCTACTACCTAATAGTGTTGTAACATTGTACCAATATAAATGTCCCGATATATTTTGCAGAAAATGCGTTTTAATTCGAAAATCACGTTTTTTGAGTTATGCCTCTCTTGCAGCAAATGAGTGGTATATTAGTTTTCTCTGCGATACACATTATTAGTATCGGATATGTGCGGTATTGAGTTTATAAGTTCAAAGATACTAACCAACGATTTTGGAACTATTATTATTATTTTAAGAAAATAATCTTGGGCATGTATCTTAGAATCAGAACTCTATTCCGCATGTCTTCTGATTTTCATCCTTGCATTTGTCCCAAATGTACGGGACAAATGGAAAACGTGTACATTTAATTATACTTCTCAATTATTTTTAAAATTCTTACAAAAAAATTTCAATACAATGTCAATCCAATTGATAAAAAATATAATTTCAAATTTTTTTAATAATTGACAAATGAAAACTTAAAGGAATGATACGCTACCAATTTTCGCCCAAAATATCTCAAAATAACAGCTACGACGTGGTGCAATAAAAATAGCTCGATAATAAATTCGTGGAAATGCAAATATGCTTCAACATATTTTTGGCAAATTTTTCGCGATTTTCAAAATTTTTTCACCTTTTAAACCTTCCCTGGAGCTCCACGAACATTTCAAGACTAATATAAGAAATATCCGTTCAGCCTTTCTCGAGTTTTAGCGAGACTAACGAACAGCAATTCATTTATATATATATATATATATATAGATTTTGGGGATATTGAGCGATCATGTTTTAGAATCGAATACCTTGGATTCTCATTGGGTAGAAGATCTCCGTAACAAAAACAATCAATATTGGTTCATGTCTCCGAGTAGGAAAGGATTTTGAAGGATTTGGGCACATATGACATCCGAATGGGCTCTACCTTAATTTTTCAGGTTCTTATAGGGATTCAAAAGTATCCATATCGGTTTACGTTTTGGTATAGCTTTCATTTAACAGTAACGATCCAATTTCAGTACTTTGAAGTTATTTTCGGCATTTTCCAATTGCTATGGTTGACATTTTTAAATAGGGCTCTTGAAGTTCACGTGGTTGGGGCCTGATCGAATGTATCATTTTGGTTTTGTAACGCATTGTCCAACCCGATAGTTTTGAGACAATTCAATATAAAGGTTCCTCCCATTTACGGTATATTAAATTTTCTAGTCAAAGTTTGCAAATTGTTATTTTGTCGATCGCAAATTGGTACTTCGGTTTCACAATTCTTGTTTAGAGAAAATTCAGCAACAGTTTTCGATATTTTAAATTTTTTTCTGGCACACCTAATGGTATTTTTACATGCTGTAGCTTTGAATTTTGTAATATTCACTATTTAATCTGTTTCCCCAATTGCCTATAGGATCCCAATAATATTACATACTTATAAAACTCAATTTTCTCTAGATATTTTCAAATATTTTTTTATCCAAAAGGTGTATACAATTCGATCACAACCATCAAAAAAGTAGCTTAGCTTGTTGCAATTAATATTCTATTGACAAATCTGTATACGAAAAATGCAAATATCAATCGGTGTTTTAAACAAAAGTGGTAGGCACACATAATAATGTTAATAAAATTAGAAACAAAGAACCACTCAATAATAATAAACCTGTTAAATAATGTGTAAACAAAAAACAGCTGAGTGTCGACGAGTATGGCTGGCTTGGTTTCAACAACAAGAAATATACCAACTACTTGAATATAAAACTGGTTGAACTAGAAATTCGTCACAACATTTTGTTTGATTCAATCAACCAACTAACCTTGAATTGACTATTTGAATATTTTGTGAATAAAACAAAACAAATTTGGAGAGAGAAAGAAAAATTAAAATGCGTTATGGGTTATTGAACTATTGGGGCTTTCTACAGTTGACAGTTATACCAAATCTAAACGATAAAAATTGAAAAATTTCCTAAGAATGGATTAAAAAAAGCGTTCCAAGAATAAGCGGGGATTTGTTAAAAATTGTTCTAAAGGTATTTAGTGCATTTGAATTTCATTGTGTATATTGACCTATTTTGTATGGTAGGCTGGTTATTCAAACTACTGGAACTCAGGAGGTACGGTTACTTAACCTCCCGAATTTCTGTAGTTTTAAAAATTTGCTCACGTTTTTAACTAAATCGGATCTAATTTGATATCCAAGGTTATTATTGAGTGTCAAATATTTCCCAATTTTGGAATTTTGTAAGTTTTAAACGTATTTTTCCGGCGACAAATCCTTAATATATTTCGATTCAACTTCGTTGTTTTCGCCCCATTTATTAAATATAATAAAGTTACTAACTAAATTCCCAAAATTGCTTTTAAAAATTATATTACCCCAACTCTTAAACTTTAAAAAACCCCTAATTGTATTTCATTGATAGGCCATTAAGCAAAAACAAATTTTACAACAAGAACTAATTTTTATTGTTGACCATAAATTTAATTTCTTACACGAGCACGCACACTGACACTCACGCCTCATAACGATTCCAATCACTCTAAAAAATTCTCGTTGGAACAACATGCAGACAGCAATGGTACATAGAGACCAGCTTGTTTAGTGGCCAGCATCATCAACAGTACACAAAAGATAACCATCTATAAAATTACCACCGTCGGTGTGTGGGGAGAGAGACGCCTTGACGCTTAAACGCACCACAGCCCAAACAGTGAACATAATTTTCATCATTGTTGTTGTATTTTATTATGGCTACGA
Source organism: Musca vetustissima (assembly GCF_032173495.1). Taxonomy (NCBI): domain Eukaryota; kingdom Metazoa; phylum Arthropoda; class Insecta; order Diptera; family Muscidae; genus Musca; species Musca vetustissima. The sequence goes on from NW_026882579.1 coordinate 27,665, forward strand.
GAAAAAAAATGGTTATTGCTCCGAAAGACAATGTGATTTGAAATTAATGGCTGAGAAAATATAAAAGGGAAATTACAAAGATAATAATAACCAGTGTGTAGACATTAACACAAAGCGTTTATAAAATAAAACAACAACAACTTAGGCAAAATGAAAACCCAAACATGATGAAGACAAGAAAAAAACTCAATTCAAACTGGTTATTATTGCTAAAGTTTTAAATGAAGCATATGTTTTAAATGTTGCCATTATGCTAAGTTAAGAATGAGAATTCAATAATGTTATGCTTGAAAGGAAAATTAAAAGAATTTAATGTTTTCCGAAAGTTTTGGATTCATATATATTGGCACAATTAATTAAACTTCTAATGGACAATTACAACTTTAGTAAAAGCTTATTTGGTTTTTAGCACAATAACAGTATAATTGTTGACCTAATGGTATGAATCGTTGTGGAAGACGCTCAAGCAATGAAGTGCTGAAATAAATTCAACTAGGGTCTAATCGAACATATATCTGCATGTGATTATTTCTAAATTTTGATGAAGTTTTATTGGTGCGTTGGGTTCTAATTGGGGAACAAGTCTTCCCGCCAAAAATATCAATACTGGTCTTTTTTTGGATAGACCCCATATAAGGGTACCCACAAGTTTTCGGTATTTTGGGGTTTTAAGCGCATTTTTGAAGTGATCACGCTGCAATTTGGTACTTGGTGTGCAAATTGGGTAACAAATCTTCCCGACAAATATTATCGATATTGGTCCAATGTTTTGAGTAGGCTCCACCCCTAATTGGTATTTTGGATTCTTATTTGTTTATAATCCTTCGTAATGTAATGTCGGTCCCATTTAAACGGTACCTTTCAAATATACGGATCATGAAGATGTTGGACAAGTTTTACGATCGAATTTTATGTAATTTTCAATATTGGTCCACTGCTGTGGGTAGGCTCCATATCAAGGCTACCCCAGATTTTGCGTATTTCGGGGTATTTTAGCACGTTTTGCAACATAATTCTCCGTAATTTGATATTTTAAATTTCTATTTGGCTATAAGTATTCTCCCTACTTCCGTCCCATTTTTGGAGTAATATATATGAAAATAGGTAACTGATTTGAAGAGTATTCTGTGCTCGAAATAGTCAGTCTATATGCTACAAAGTATGGAATTATAAGACGTTTGGCCATTGGCATTCGTCTGTAAATCTGTTATAATCATATTACCTTTAGATGGTATCGAGATACAAAACTAAAAGTTCAGGTCCGCTTCACATTTCGTCATAGCCCCTATATAATCATACCTTCCGATTGTCGGTCATTTGAAAATTAGCGGAAAGGCAGGTATGGGCCATATCGGCCCCGATTGTCGTCAATTTAAAAATTGAGCGTGAAAGCAGTTATAGAGATACAAAACTAAAAATTAGGTTAGAAAATGAGTAATATCGGCTCTCATTTAGGCATAGCCCTTCAATTTCGATTTATCCTATCAAAATTGGACCCCCCTTAGGTATATCCACATATATTTCATGAATGGAATTCTAAGAGGAGGACCCCCCATTCACGGGGTTAATTTTTTTTTATTTAATTCGAATCTACACAATTCAAGAATGGCCCTACAAAATTTCAAATGAAAATCTCAAGAACTCTTGAAGATATAGCCGATTTATTGTGTCAGCATCAAATGACGGCTAAAGAGCTTCTCAAACTTTAAACGCGTTTTTCTCTTTTGCAAATGGCGGGCACGATAACTCAAAAACTAATAACCCCATCGATTCCAAATTTTTACACGTTTCTCTGTGAGTGTATAGCTATAGTATGAAATAGGATAAAGCCAATCTGTGAAGATCTCCCTTATTTTTTAACTTGGTTTTTGGTCAAAAATAGGCGATTTTCAAAAATAGGCGATTTTATCTCACCCTTATACAGGGTGAGATAAAAAAACTACAACAAAGTCAAACGCCATAATTTTTAAATTTTTTTTAATGTTATTGAATGAAAGCCAAAAATGTCGTAAATAGCTTCAGATTTTAGAATAAGTTTAGATTGGTTCGAATTGATCACATTTGGCACGAATTATGGCCTTCAAATACGATATGCGATATTTTGGCCCATTCCCGGCCTATGTTAGAGGTAATCGATACATTGGTATTTTTTAGTGCCAAACTTGCTTTCCAACGGATTGGTATCCGGAGATTTTGGTGGCCATTGTGCGCTGGAAATGAAGCGAGGAACCTCATTTTGTAAACATTCTTTGGTGGCTCGTGCTGAGTGCGATGGTGCTATGGAATGTCCAAGGTCTGCGGTCAAAATGTTTGCATGCCCAAGGCTTTAATACATCCTCCAGAATATTTCCGCGATAATATACGGCTATTATTCGATAATTTTTTGCTGTTCTTGCACTTTTTGGAATTTCAGTGGCTTTACCCCGAGCTCATTTTTCAATATTTGCCGAATGGAATATTGCAATATGTTCAGTTCACGATCCATTTTTCGGCCACAACGACGCGGGTTTCGAACCATTTTTGATGATGTTGCTGTTTTCTTCCGTCCACTTCCTTGACGTCGGGCTACGCTACCAGTATCACGATAACAAGCGATGGTACGAGACACAAAAGATTTATTCACATTTAAATGCTGGAGTGTTCTAACAATAGTCACTTGTGGGTTTCCTGCCAAATATAAAGAAATCACACTATGACGCGTGAATTTCATCACGAATAACTTTTTTTCTGGAAAACTCTCCCCAAAATGCTTTTGTACGCTTGTAAACCATATAATGAGCTGTCACTGGAACAATTTTAAAAGCTGTCGGACGAGTGGCTTAGAAATGACAGCCGTCTGAAGTTGGTTGCAGTATTTTCATTACAGCTAATTTGGTTGAATGTGTGGCTAATATCTTCAAATTTTATCATCAGCAAGCTATGTTAGTAAAAGTCAACTTTAATTTTTTTATTAAATGTTTAAAAGTAATTTCCAACGACTACTTCTATGTTTATGAACGGCCATAAAATTCTTGACAGAGAACATATCAAGGCGTCGATTGGCGCTATAACCATTAAAATGTCCTCTGGCACTGCTTGGCACTAGGTTCTGAATCTCAAATTGTTTGGAAAAAATTATTTTTTTATTATTTTCTTCAACCGTCTAACCTCAATCCATGCATATGCCTTTCTACAATTTAGGCTAAATCTAATTGCATTCGAGCAGATTTAGAGTCCTTTGTGTAAAATGGGACTAACCAATTTAAAGCAAACATGATACACAATACTCGGTATTCCAGTTAGACACCCGTTCGAAATATATATGGAAACTATGTCTGCATCTGCACCACTTTCAACAAAACGCAATAACGTCATTCTAGTCTCAATTTGATACGTTGGTGAAAAAGTTTGTATCAATCGGACAAACATTAGAATTTTGAGAGCTATATCTAGATACGAACTGATTTCAACGACACTTACACGAGATTAATTTATTTTAACTTCAGTCCATTGTACATAATTATGTGGCATCCGGCATCTTTAGTTCACAATTTACATTAAATCGGGGAAAATATATATGGGAGCTATATCTAAATCTGAACTGATTTTAAAGAAATTTAGTACACATCATTCTAGACCAAATTTCGTGCAAATCGAAAGATATATAGGGACTTTGGTGCACCATTTACATTAAATCGGACGAATATATATATATATATATCTGAATCTGAACCGATTTTCAGGAAACCTAACACACATCATTCTAGACCTAATTCAGTACGCTGTGCCAAATTTCCTGCATTCCTACATTAAATCGGACGAATATATATATATATATATATATACATGGGAGCTATATCTGAATCTGAACCGATTTTCAGGAAACTTAACACACATCATTCTAGACCTAATTCAGTACGCTGTGCCAAATTTAGTGCAAATCGAAAGATATATAGAGACTTTGGTTCAAGTGTCCACGAGAAATGTATTTTATTAAAGTTTTAGCGATGCATTCTTGTCGCGGTAATTCACATCGAATGGCTTATATGAAAATATAAATGAAGACCATAGGTCGGCTCAATTGACATGATAGATTACCGATTCTGTGTGAAGTCTATCTATATAATGATAATGTTAACATATTCAATTTCGTCCGATTTGAATCTATTGGGCCACCAAAGATGCTACGTAAATCCCATGGTCCATCGTCTGTGGACATTTCCTTACCAGTTCTTTGATGTATTTCAACTTTCCCTCACATACATTTTCAAATTGTTACAAAGTTGCGGTTTTACATTGTATCCAATGATTATTGTTCAATTTCCTTCAATTGAATTGAATTGTAACACATAAATCCAAAAACAAACTTCAATATGACATCATTGACACAATTTTTATGTCGATTCTGTGTTCTTGTTTGCGGTTTGATGTCCATCAACATTGAGACGATTTATCACCTACAAAATATGGGCCATAAATTTGAAGAAAATCGAATCAATTTTCTTCAGCTCAAATTGCCACTAAATGGAAAATGAAACCCTGAACAAGAAATAAAGAGAGAAGCATAGGAAAGTAGAACATCGAAAAACAACAAAACGAATTAAGGAGTTAGCATAAAAAAATTTAAGAGCAATCATAGAATTTCAATGGATTTGAATTTTTTTGGTTGCACTTTAAAGGCGATTGAATGGATAGCAGTCCAGCAACACCATCACACCAAAATAAGTGCAAATAGAAGCCAAAGCACAAACATGAAGAATATTTATGGTTGAACTCAAGATAAATTCAATATTTATGCTTTCGGTGTTTGTGTTTTTTGTTGTTGTTGTTGTTTTATTTCATGGAACCTTTTGCAAAGGAGCTATTTGTTTTTTTGGTATTTTTTCTTGTTGCCTTCATTTCTTTTCCATCAATTTTTATGTCAGTCAGAAAGAAAAACAAAACGAAAGAGAGGTGCAGTAGCCCTTATGCGCAGCCACATTCACACAAAAGTGATTTTTATTATCCTTTGAGCGTTATTTAGGAAGTATGCTTTGCTTTACGTTCCGCTTGCTGGCGTGTTTTTTGCTCGTTGTTGCGAATAACTCTGTAGCCACCAACGGCAGCCCCACCACAGTCGATGGTTGAATTTTAAACGAGACGGAAAGGCCACCCAGCAACTCTTTCAAAAATGTTTCAATCAATGTTCCCAAAAACACTCAATCAAACAGAACGACAGACAGACAAACATACCGACAGCCACATCGACACATGTTTTTGATTGTAGGTGTCGGTGTATGCGTTGCAGTATCCCATTTACATCTGTTCGTGCTTAGAATTGTATGCAACAGCAACATCAGCATGAAAAGATGGAAAAGCCATAGTAAAAGGACGAACAACACAAAAAGAAATCCTCAACAACTTTATAACGCAAATAAAATACTCTGTGTAACATAAAAACGCTGATGGAGTAGTAATGCACTCTTCTTGCCTTAGTCCTTACAAAGAAGAAAACTCAACGATGATTGAGCCAAAAGGAAGATGTGGTGTAGGTGATGAATGAATGAAAGAATGTTTGCGATTAGCATACGAATTGATGGTACACAATATGACCTACAAATACACACAACGTTGTTACGTTATAGGAAAATTCACTCGTGGAGTAAATTGATTACCTTTTCATCGCAGAGTTACGAAACCCATTAGTGTTCTCGACTTTTCTCTGTTCATGTACAGAGGTCCTAAATGGACAAAAATATATATTCCAATATAAGTGGAGAGTATTCTTCAGCATTTTTCGATGTATGAGTGCTCGCAATGTCCAACATCCATCTCAATGGTATTTTTCCTTGGTAACATCGGTTTTCCAATTGCCGGCACGGAGTTATTTTTCTACCTCCACCAAAATTGATACTTCCTTCTACCACACTCGATGCTTATCCTTGAGTTGGAGGAGTCACCTGATTCAACGTTGTGTTTACCACCGTGGTATCCATGGCGTCATCTTCCTCCGTCAATGACGAATCATCCCTGAGGAATGTGCGATGTTAATAATCCTAGTTCATACGAGAGACAGGCATGTACTCTTTCGAATGCCGTCGGAATTTTAGGATTCCGACGTTCCAGTGTTCGGAAATCATGCCTGTCGTGAAAAAATGCGAAGTTACAAGTCTTCAATATAATGCACGTATATTTGTAACACTGTGAGACCAAACCGAGGTCATGGGCTGTGGTGTGGAACATTCCTATTGGGTATGAAAGACATTAGAGTAAATTCCACAAGGAAAAATTCGTCATAGGTCAAAGTTCATAGATATGGTGTGATCATTTTTTTTCGGCTGATCCGAATATATATTTGATTTGAGGAAGAAATAACTGGTTTTCTAATTTTCCAGTGTAATTTAAAACCAGTGACCGGAGCAGTATAGTAGGACGGGGCCGACCCTATGATAACCTACACAACGTCTATCTTTCTGTGGTACTACACTCTGTGCTTGGCCAATGTTTCGCGATATTTGCACCCTCTTGACCGACTAGAGGTCAACAAATATTACTAATATTCAGTACAGCTCTTCTAATTACCTGTCCAGATTCCCTTCACCGTGGGTTGTTGTTGTTGTGATGTTCCGCCTTCAATTTTGGCCTATAGATCGACTCGAAAAACACACAAAATTAAGTTTTTGGTCCACCGAAAATTATAGGCGATGTCCTTGACCATACGTGGATCTTCATGGAAAATTTCAAAGCGATCAGCCCTATATTTTCGCCCTCTAGTGTGGTAATGGCTTACTACATAATATATGAATACGTAATAACGTGTAAATATTAAAGTGTAACTCCCACATCCGAGTACATACGACAATATAATTGGTAACAATTTAAAGGTCAACCACTCTTGGATATATTATCAAATTCTCGGGTCTATGTCCTTCAGGGTAAATATATACGCTATTGAATACAAATTTTGCAAATTTTCACTCAAAAGTCAGGGTCCATTTGACCAGCTAAATATTGACCGAACCTCATCAAAACAGACATGCGATGTTTGGGCCATAATTGCAGCCTCTGGGCCATAATTGCAGCAAATCGAACGATATATAGACGAAAATATATATTGGAGCTATATCCAAATCTGAACCGATTCTTACGAAACTCAGCACACATCATTCAAGGCTTAATTCAGTACACTGTGCCAAATTTCGTGTAAATCGAAAGATATTTAGGGACTTTGGTGCACCATTTACCTTAAATCAGTCGAAAATATATATGGGAGCTATATCTAAATCTTAACCGATTTTCACGAAACTTAGCACACATCATTGTAGAGTTAATTCAGTATGCTGTGCTAAATTTCATGCAAATCGAAAGATATATAGAGTCTTTGGTGCACCACTTACATTAAATCGGACGAAAATATATATGGGAGCTATATCTATTTAACACACATCGTTCTAGACATAATTCAGTACTCTATGCCAAATTTCGTGCAAATCGAAAGATATATAGGGATTTTGGAGTCCCATTTACCTTAAATCGAACGAAAATATATATGGGAGCTATATCTAAATCTGAACCGATTTTCCCAATTTCAATAGGGTTCGTCCTTGGGCCAAATAAATGAGCTGTGCGAAATTTCATCCATTGATTATAAATGCGAACTGTACTTTGTTTACAATTTAACATGGACGGAGGGACATGCATAAATCGACTTAGAAAGTGATTCTATGTATATTCTCAAAAAAGAACCATGTGTCTATCTCATTTCCTTTTGCCTGTTACAAACATATGCACAAAGACATAATACCCAGCACCACAGTGTGGTGAAGGGTATGTAAAGGGGGTTATATGGGGACTACCCCAAAAAGGGGGCGAATATTAACCATTTTTGGTAGGGAAATTTGTTACTATATACGACTACAAAATACCAAATTGCAGCAAATTCTGTTGAAAAACGCGCTTAAGAACCACAAAATACAAAAAATTGGGGGTATCCTTATATGTGGGCTATCCGAAATAATGGACCTATATTCATAATTTTTTGTGGAGAGATTTGGTACCTATTAAGAATTCCAAATACTAAATTACAGCTATTTCGGCGAAACAATACGATCAAAACCCCCAAAATACTGAAAATTAGGAGGTACCGTTATATGGGCGTTACCAGAAAAACTGGACCTATATTTATAATCTTTTGTAGAGACATTTAGTACCCAATAGGAACCCAATGTAGCAAATTTTAGCGAATTCGGTTGAAAAACGCTCTCAAGAACCCCAAAATACCGAAAACCTATGGAAAATTCCAGCACCCTACCTCAATTCCTTCAGAAGATATCGTGATTACAACAGACGGACGGGCATGGTTCGATCGTCTTAGAATTTTACCCTGATCAAGAATATATATATATATATATAGGGTCGGAAATGAATATTTCGATGAGTTACAAACGGAATGACAAAATTAATATACCCTCCATACTATGGTGGAGGGTATAAAAATGATGGCGCTTTGTAGCACTTTTTTTATCTCACCCTGTATGATACATGGTACATGGTATCACTTACAGGTGAGTTTATACTAATTTCAGCACATTTTGTGCATATCGGCCACATTTTGGGTCCTTCGTGCATCGTTTACTTAAAAAAAATGGAAAAGGAAAATGTATACAGGAGCTATATCCAAATCTGAACCGATTTGACCGAAACATGGCTATACCAATTTCAGTACGCTGTGCAAAATTGTTTGGCCATCGGCCTAACATTGGGTCTTTGATACGTTACCAGTTACTTAAAATCGGACATAACTACATATGACAGCTATATCTAAAACTGAACCAATTGCAACGCAACTTGTCACAGGTTAGGTTATACTAATTTCAGTACGTGTTTGCAAATTGGCCATATTTTGAGTCCTTAGGGACATCACTAACATAAAATCGGAGAATGTTTGCACATAGCCCTCATACAAAGTTCCCGATAACCAACTTTTTACATCTAAGTGTCTGTTAACAGATAAAACTGTGAGACAAACTCGAGGTCATGGTATGTTGTTGGAACATTCATATACTCATATGAGTATATGAAACATGACATAGTCCCAACATGAAGTTCCGCACCTTTTTAAGAAAATTACAATGTCAACCCCATGTTGGAGGGTATAAAAAGTTCCACCTGGCCGAAATTAACAATGTTTTTACTTGTTTTTGCTTATATTCATCTAAAAGTAAATTTGAGCTCATCTCTCAATCTCAAACTATAATATCCGGTTCCTTCATATCACCCTAACGTCTATGGACATTGTATTCCCCTAAAGTATTTTGCAACATTTAGCCGCCTTCTATGCTAATAATATTCTGCCGAGAACGCTTGCCACTGGCTTATCCATATCTTACAAAGTCATGGAAATAGAAACTATTGCTGACTTTTTTACCTCGGCAATTTGTGTGGATTTTTTTTTCCTGCCAAAACTCCGGAAGCAGCTTAAGTGGTTGAAAGTGAGAGATGGAACAAAAAACATACACGAGATGCTGTTGCTTTTGTCTTTCATTTGGAAGGTGTTTTGGCAACAACATTACGTTTTGAGCGTGTAGGATACAACTTCTTCTTCCTTCTCAATTTTTTGTGCAGGATGGCTTATGAAGCCAAAGTACTTTTGCGATAGCAGCATCGTTAAGCCAAAGCAGAAGAAAATGTAGATGTGACGAACATGAAAAACAAGACGACAACACTCCATACACTTTGTGTAACAATGATGTAAGGAATAACATCAAATGGTAGCATTTTTTTTTATTTTTCTCATTTTTCTTTCCTCTGTTTTCTATCACCAGGAGAAGAGCGAATGGAAATCGAAAACAAAATGCAAATCAAGCAATCTGGGAGTTATCGTTAACTGTGGCACGGTGTTGTTGGTTAGCTCAAAGATTGTAGGTGGTGACTGTTTGAGCCAAAATATTTGAATTGTATATTTTCTTCGGTACTGCTTTATATGTATGTGATATGATAATATTTTGCCGGTCCTTATACACATCTTAACAAATTTGTATGGAAAATGATTTCCATTGAGGGAGAACTCAAAAAAATCGGCATATTTTTATTCACCAAGCAAAGGGTTCAACATCTTTATTTGCCACAAATGATGGCACTGAAAGTTGCTAGGCGTATAAATGATGCTAAGGTTGCTTGAAATAAATTTAAGGACTTCATCTTCTACTTTGTCAACCATCCTTTCCTTTGTGAAACGTTTTGAATGGTTACCACCATTCCAACTCATCCTGATTGGATTGTGAGATTCCCCCATAAAGTTTAAAAGGCTAAAACCATTAAATTGTGGTAAATTTAAATGTCCTTCCGCAAGGATGTCTTGTGCTTTTGGCTGTCAATATGTAGTAAGTGGTTCCAAGGACGTACATTGTCGTTTTCAATAAAAACAAATAGGCCATAAAGAACAATTTTAAGGGGCATAATAAAGAAATTGAACACTAAGCACATAGGGCAAAAGCAAAGACTTGCCTGGTAATTTCAATAAATGTTAATGAAATTTAACCCCCACCTCCTCTTGAGGTTTATTTTTATAGGCGTATTTTGTAAAGTTCGATGGAACGTGTGATAATTTACAACAATAAAACTAATATTCATTGTCGGCGTGCATTGAAGCAATCATTTTTATGGCTTATAGTTGCAAAATTTTATTTACATAATAAGTTAGAAGAGATTATAGATGACGGGACAGATAATTTAGTGAACCAGCAAACAGTCGTAAGGACGCACAATGTCGCAAGTTCAAAACCAGTAAGGAAAGTAGTAAAGTCGGACTGGGCCGACTATATGATACTTTTCACCACTTTGGGGATATTCTACATATGTATCTTTACAGATGTCGTCTTTTCGAAGGAACATTGACATGAAATTGAACGAACTTACAAATGCGATCTTTATATAAAAGTAAACCGACTAACATCAATCCTTACACATGCCATTCTGCAATCTATTCCATACTTTGTAAATAGGCTTTAAGCAAACTTCACTGTTTATGCTTCACTGTTTAAAATGTTATATCAATCAAGCACCCATTGATTATTTGGTTTACAATCAACATGAATAGGTCGAAATTATATATGGAAACTATGCTATATCTAAATCTGAGCCGATTTCAAGGAAACATGGCCGGGATTAATTTATATTAATAACAGTACGTTTTGCCAATCGGCCTAGCTATGGGTCTTTAGTACACCACTTACTTAAAATCGGACGAAAGTATATATAAGAGCTATATGTAAATCTGAACCAATTTCAAGAAAACTTGTCACACGAAAGGTTACAGTACATTGATTCTTTAGTGCACAATTTACATTAAATCGGACGAAAATATATATTGGAGCTATATCTAAATCTAAACCGATTTTCACGAAACTTAGCACACATCATTCTGGATCCAATTCAGTACCCTATGCCAAACTTCGTGCAAATCGAAATATATATAGGGATTTTGGAGACCCATTTACCTTAAATCGGACGAAAATTTATATGGGAGTAATATATAAATCTGACCCGATTTTCTCGAAACTTGACACACGTCGTTCTTGACCTAATTCAGTATTTTATGACAAATTTCGTGCAAATCGAAAGATATAGAGGGACTTTGGTGCCCCATTTACCTTAAATCGGACGAAAATATGTATGGGAGCTATATGTAATCTGAACCGATTTTTCCCAATTTTAATAGGGCTCGTCCTTGGGCCAACTAAGTGACTTGTGTCAAATTTTATCCAAATCGGATCATAAATGCGACCTGTACTTTGCTGACAAAAATACATGGACAGACAGACGGACGGACGGACATAAATCGACTTAAAAAGTGATACTATGCATATTCTAAAAAGGAACCATGTGTCTATCGCGTTTCCTTTTGCCTGTTACAAACATATGCACAAAGACATAATACCCTGTACCACAGTGTGGTGAAGGGTATAACAATAGAAGGATTTATCGTAGGAGGATGAATTTGTGTACGAGTGTTTATTATTGGCTAAAGAAGCAACTGACAAAAACCTGGATAGATCGGATCAAGGTTTGGTATAACTCCCGTACAAATGTACCATGCATTTTTGTTTTGTGTACCCATTGGAGACCCCATTTTTTATATTTGTTGGAGACCCTATAAAGTCTGATCAGAATAAAGTTTTAAGCCAGGACATTATGTATGTTGAAATCACGATAAAGATTGCCATATTACGATAAAACTATATAACTTTGCCCAGACAATGTTGTTACTCCCAGAATGTTTGGAACAGGAAATTGGATATATTGGTCCACGTTTTGTAAGGGAGTATAATGTCCATAAATTATTAGAGGGTACCGCCTCTTTTGTTATGTTGAAGGCTTTGGCTATATTCTCCACCAACGTCGCTGTGATTTAGTATTCCGGGTGTTTGGAGGCTGTCATATATCTATGTCGAAAATGATTATTATAGGCCAAAAAAGTGGAGATAATTTGCAATGTAGATGTAAAACATAAAACTGTACTGTCCCATTGCTGGGACAAATGTGGCTGTAAAAGTATTTTATAGGTATTTGCATTGACACCCCCAATATAATGTCCCGCATAATTTTCCAGGTTCATGAAGGTTGAAAAACTATTTGCAAACCTATTTCGATGTTAGTCTTTTTTGCATACTCCCAATATGGTGGAGAGTATCCAAATGCCGATTGATCTTAACGACGGTTTTACTTTTTCATAAATAGAAGCTGATATAAGGGTATTATAAACGATTTGTAGTAAATCATAAGATTAACTAAATTTCAGAGATGAAATCGATGTATAACTTACTTGGTATGCTTTAAAAATCGAAATGGACTTACCTGAAAAGAAAAGAAAATTTTAAAAGTTAGTAAAAGCTGACAAGCATTAGGCGCAACATTTACCTAACATTGAACAAATATATAGCTATATCTTTGGCACCATTTATTTAAAATCAGACGATTCGAGTCGATTTATCCATGTCCGTCCATGTATTCTTCTGAACAAAGTACAGGTCGCATTTATGATCCGATTTGGATTAAATTTGACACATATCACTATTAGCCCAAGGACGAACCCTATTGAAGTTGGAGAAAATCGGTTCAGATTTAGATATAGCCCCCATATATAGTTTTGTCCCAATTTAAGATAATGGCGCATCAAACTCCCAATATTGGTCAGATTGGGACAAAATTTTGCACAGAATACTGAATTAGGTCTAGTTGGATATATTCCTAGTTTTGTTGAAATCTGTTCAGATTTAGATATAACTTCCACATATAGTTTCTTCCGATTTTATGTAAATGGAGCACCATACTGTCAATATTGGCCCAATTAAACAATCAATCCAGACCTAAAACAGAACTCTGTGCCAAATTTTGTCTCAATTGGACCAATATTGGCAGTATGGTGCTCCAT
>NW_026882580.1:0-4170 GCF_032173495.1 Musca vetustissima
CCACATTGGATATATCAGTGTTGCCAAAACATGATTGAGAAAAAATGCTAGATTTTGTTGAAAAAAATGCTAAAAATTTTAGAAAAGTGCCAGAAAAAAGTGCTAAAAAGAAATATAAAGATATTTACTTTTATTTTATAATTATATCTTTATTTCCTTGAAAATTATGTATGTATATACTTAAATACGAATAAGGAACTTGAAGTTAACAACTATGTTGTGGGTGTATTATAAGTGTTTGTGTTTCAACAGTTTGTAACGTCACGAAATATTAGTCCTGGACTCACATTTTAGTATACGGATCGTCATATCTAGACTAGACTATATCCATTAACATTTGTAAACAAAGTAACGTTCACAGCTATGAAACATTTGTCACGGTATTTTGCATATGCGGTTATGTCCAGTGAAGACACTTATTTTGTTCGGTAAAATCGGTCAATATTTGACAGTTGAAGTCAACCACAAGCATTTTATATGTTTTTCTGGTCTCTCCACCAGACCACCAGGTCTTCTATAAGAATACCTACATCTCCTCAATAAGATGACCTACAGTTATATTCTATCACTAGATCAAAGCTATGCAATTTTGCACAAAATTCCGGTTATGGGGTGATGTGCGGCATCTATAGGTTAAAGCAGATGAAATGAACCAAGAAGAGTAGTTTTTTTGTCTAGATGCCACAACGAAAAGCATGACTGCTTTGATAGTAATCTGGCAGTATTTTCCTATTTTGGGTTCATTTGAATGACACATATCCATACCAAAAATTGTTAACATTGCCCCAAGTTTCAATATAACGGTACCCCCGGTATTCGCAATTCTAGACAATTTGGGCACGTTTTTTCACCGAAATGGCTTATGGGTATTTTTGACACGTTTTCAATCAAATTTTTGGGTTCTCATTGTATAGCACATTTCCGTACTAATAATTTTAATATTGACCTCCGTTTAAGTGTAGCCCCCTTAATATGGCACCCTCCAATATAACGGTATCATCACATCTCCGCAATAAAAATTATTAATATTGACCCAAGTTGATATCTTGAGAAATTTGGACACGTTTTTCAACGATATTGGCTGTAATTTGGTATTTTGCATTCTCAAAACGATATTTTTTTTTTGGAGTAATACTAGCATATTTTTAAAAATTCTGGAACAAATAAAAAATGCTAAAAAAGAGCTAGGTGCTAGATCAATTTTTTTTGGTGCTAAACGAGTTTGAAAAGTGCTAAATCTAGCACTAAAAGTGCTAAATTGGCAACACTGGATATATTCAACATATGTATCCTAACAGATGCCGTCAGTACGTTGTGTCAATCAATTCACATTAAATAGGACTAAAATATATGGGAGCTATAACAAAATCTGAACCGATTTTCACGATACTTATAACACTTCACACTTGACGTAATTCATTAACCTATGGCAAATTTCGTGCAAATCGATAGATATATAAAGACTTTGGTCAACCATTTACATAATTACATAAAATCGGACGAAACTATATATGGGAGCATAATCTCAACCTGAACCGATTTTCCCGAAACTTATAACACTTCATTCTTGACCTAATTCATAACACTATGCATAATTTCGTTCAAATCTAAAGTTATATAGGGACTTCGGGGCACCATTTAAATAAAATCTGACGAAACTATATATGGAAGCTATATCTAAATACGAACCGATTTGCACGAAACTTCTCACACGTCATTCTGCACTTTATTCAGTACGCTATGCCAAAATTCGTGCAAATCTAACGATTTTCAGGGACTTCGGTGCACCATTTAGTTAAAATCGGACGAAACTATATATGGGAGCTATATCTAAATCTTAACCGATTTTCCCGAAATTAAGCACACATCATTGTCGACTTAATTTAGTACGCTATGCCAAAATTCTTGCAAATCTAATGATATTCAGGGACTTTGGTGCACCATTTACCTAAAATCGGACGAAAATATATATCGGAGCTCTATCTAAATCTGAACCGATTTTCTCCAATTTCAATAGGGTTCGTCCTTGGGCCAAACCAATGGGCTGTGCCAAATTTCATCCAATTCGGATCATAAATGCGACCTGTACTTTGCTCACAAAAATACGTGGACGGACGGACAAGCATAAATCGACTCAGAAAGTTATTCTATGCATATTCTCAAAAGGAACCATGTGTCTATCTCGATTCCTTTTGCCTGTTACAAACATATGCACAAAGACATACACAATTCAAACTTAACAAGGATCATAGGTCAGGTATATAAGCGATATTAATCGGAGTGAGAAAAGGATCCCAATCAGATCATTGGGAAATTGATGAGAATACAGACATAAAAAATGTTGTAATGTAATGAAGAATTTTAGTGGTCTTAGAACGATTAATGAGAAACATGTACATATTGGAGAAAATATATTTGTGTATGGTACTATTATAACTGATTAGAAAAGTCAAGCTAAATTTGTTTTTACTACTACCACCGTTATTCAAAAATTATTTAAAAATATATTTGTAATCTATTGAATAGAACCAAATATACTAATACATAGACCGTAATTATTACTGATATTACACTACGAAATACTTACAAATAGTTTTCGACGTTAACTATCCAATGTTAATAACTTTAGTATGGGCAGCGAAGCGCCACGGGTTCAGCTAGTAAATATATGTTTACAAACCGACAAAATAGAAAATTATAATGTCAATATTTTTTTTCAATTTTATTTCCATATTTCAAATTATATCGTAATTGTTCCAAAATTTATTCTTATCGGATGAAGCGTATTTAATTCCATGTTATTCAACTAAATGTAGTCGCTACATGTAACCAACCTATCTTATAAAATGAACATACATTATGAATACTTTTGTACATATGGGATCGCTTGATACCCTGGGATCGCTTGATGCCCTGTGAACATTTTAGTAAAATCTGTTCAATGGTTGTTGATTCCACAAACAATATGTTTTCTATTTTCTACGTATAGATTTAAATGGAATGAGGTGGGAATTTTCCCTTGATCGCGCCACCCTTATGTGGTTTCGATGATGTGTATTTACTCCCACATTACACAGACATATTTCGAAGTCGGTATCTGTAACCGTTCTTAAGATATACAGAAATTACATGTTCACAATCATTGAGGTATGATTACATTTGATGTTATAACTCCGGATCCACGCGGAATCTTACAAGTTTATATAACCTATGTTTTTCCCAGGGCTTGGCATGACGTTCTGTGAAAGTCTCTGTAAAATTTGTTCAGTGATTTTTAAGTCTACAACCAAAATGTGTTCTATATTTAAAATGCAATGGAAAGTGTATTTTCCGTTGATCGTACCATGCTCATTTTCATATGGATGATGTGTATTTACACCTACGGTATTCCGACAAATTTTGAAGACGGCATCTCTAGCCGTTCTTAAGATATATGCATATTACATGTTCCGAATTTTTGAGGTATGTTTACTATTGATGCTATAACTCTGTATCCACGCGGAATTTTTGAATTTTATCTAGCCTATGTTACTTTCAGGGCATGACATGACATACTGTGTAAATCTCATTAACATCTGTTCAGCGGTTTTGGCGTCTATCGGTAACATACAAACAAACAAATTTTTTTCTATCTATATATGGGCAATATTGCCAATTTTTTAATATTCCATTTTCAAAAAATCAGCTTTTTTGTTTTTGTGGCACATCAATGATTTTTGGTACACATATAGGGAAAAATGTTCTGACTCCGAAACCGTTCGCGATCAAATTTTTGGTTGATGCGCGCAAAAGTTATCGAGGTTTTAATTTTGGGCATAAGAAAAAAATCTTAAAATTACGCCGTTTATTTTATTGACCAAAAACTTTGATATATATCTTCCTCCGTAAAGTAAGAATATGAATATATTATAATAATCAGGATAAAGTTGCACATATTGGCGAAATATGAGAAAAATAAAAAAATTATAGCAGATTACATCAATATTTTCATTATATTAATGACATACACACACCTAAAAAATAATTTAAAAATATCTACATAATCTAAACACCATGATGAATCAAATGATATCAAAATCACACAAGTCCGTGTAGCGGTTTCTAAATCACAGCGACAACAAAACAAGATATTGAGGAAAAATATTTGTTTTTGGTTCGAAAAATAATGTC
>NW_026882581.1:0-41873 GCF_032173495.1 Musca vetustissima
GTCGATTTTTCTGGTCGCTCCATAGGCCGCAATTATGGCCCAAACACCGCGAAATTTTGCATGGAGAAGGGGATCGGGCCAGAGAATAAGCATGCATGTTTTGATAAAGATCGGTCAATATTTAGCGGGTCAAATGGACCCTGACTTTTGTGTGAAAAATGGCAAAATTTGTATTCTATGACATATATATTTACTCCTGGAGGATGTAGACCCCAGGAGTTGATAGCATATCCAAGAGGAGTGGTTGGCCTTTAAATTGATACCAAATATAGTGATGTATCTACTCAGATGTGGGAGTTACAGTCAAATATTTACAGGTGCTTACGTATTCAGATATTATTTAGTAACACATTACCACATTAGAGGGAGAAATATCGCGCTGATGGCTTTGAAATTTTTCATGAAGTTCCAGTTATAGTCAAGAACAACGCCTACAATTTTCGGTGATGATCAGGATACAATTTTGGGATGAAATGGACGGAAAACATAATTTTTTGTGTGTTTTCGAGTAGAGTATAATCCGAAAATCACAACACAACCCACCGTGAAGGTAATCTGGACAAGTAATTAGAAGGACTGTACTGAATATTCGAAAAAAGTAAGAAAGAGGGGTTGTTGACCTCTAATCGGACAACAGGGGGCAAATATCACGAAATACTACTCAGACTCAGAATAAACATCCTCAGAAAGTTAGAGTTCGTGGTAGTTGTGTAGGGTATCGTATGGTCGGCCCCGTCCGACTATACTGCTCCGCTCACTGGTTTTTCTATATGTAGTTTCAAACAACGAAATCGGGGTTGAAATGTCTGTGCCAATGTTTCTTTTGATGCCGTTTTAAAGTATATATTTTTAAACTTTGCTCTTAAAGAACAAATAAAGTTAAATGTTCGAAACACCATGCTTCGAATTATTCAAACGCTACCCTCAAATGTTGTTATCCTTTTGTAATCACACTAAAGTTTTAAAATACTTACTAACTTACTGCAATGATGACGTATGTAGCTGTGAAAGTGATATATTTGTATATAAATGAAATTGCAAAGGTTTCATAAATCGCAGACAGAATTTCTTTACCTTTCCTAATAGGGTGGACCATCTGAAATGGGGTACTCTTATTTTTCTATAATGTAATATTTCTTTTACGGAAATATAGAATTTATTTATGGCTAACAACGCAATGTGAGATTTGTAAAAGTTTTGTAAAAAATCAGGAATGTACAAAATTCGGACGGGACCGTCTATACGATATTCTTCGCCACTTTTGGTATATACAAAAATGATGTATATATACACCTAAGTCTGTTTTTACACTGTGTTTTTGTACACGGTTTTGGTATAACACGGTTTGAAAATTGAATATTTTTAATTTTTTTACACGATTTTATTCCACTTAGCACGATTTGAAATGTTATGAACTTAAATTTTTTTGTCAAATTTAATTTTTGTGAAGTATGTTCATATCACAAAAAAGTATTTATGAAAGAAAAAAGTCTGAAACCATCGATAGTATCGATAGTTTGCGAACACTAGCTTAAAGATTTGAGTGAATTCCCCTTTAGCGCGTACAAACAATTTTTACTGGTCAAAGCAAATGTGAATAGCACTAATTTAGAGGAATTCCCTATTTACACGGTTTTTTACACGGCTTCTTCTGGAACCAATCTACCGTGTAAAAACAGACTTAGGTGTATATATACTGGCTGGACCTGGCACTTCGCTGCCACAGCTAAAGTTATCAACGTTAATTTTGAATATCATATAATTGTAATTAATTAGTAAGCAACCTTTATCCACCTGCAATATATACTAATTCTAATTTAAAAATTATATAAACCCTGGATTTTTATATGCTTGCATTAACACTACAAAAATGTGTGAAGTGCCCATGTAGTTGAATTTATCGATGTTTCTGTAATGGTGGTAATATTTGCTTTCTTGAAACCTAAAAAAAACAGATTTTTTTCGCAAAGTGGCAAAAATTCAAAAATTATGATGCCAATAACACTGTGCGACACGGAAATTTTTCAGGGGTTCTAATGTACCAATTCCGTTTAGTTGGAGTCCCTGGACCACGAATATACCTTTGGTTTTTATGGATCACTTCGAAAATTAGTTCTATAATGGTAAATGTAGAGAAAACCTTGGTTTCATAGATTTTCACTTTGGAACGCGTATAATTTATTTTCTTTCCAACGGATTTATATTAGAGAATATGCATAAAATCAATACAAAAATGTGTATAAGTCGTCCATTTTTTAACCGATTTTTTGAATTTTCTAATTTTCGAAAGCTTATTTAACTGTCTTCCCCGTAATATAACAAAACTTATAGGGCCAGATATCATAATTTCTTCGTACAGTCCGAAGAAAAATAAATTTTGTCATTTTATGCGTATTTTTTCATATTTCAACCAGTGTAACTCAGCCAATTCTCAACCTATTTACAAAGTATATATCTTGTTTGTACATGGGCAATATTGCCAATTTTTTAACATTTCATTTTCAAAAAATCAGTTTTTTTGTTTTTGTGGCACATCAATGATTTTTGGCACACATATAGAGAAAAATGTTCTGACTCCGAAACCGTTCGCGATCAAATTTTTGGTTGATGCGCGCAAAAGTTATCGAGGTTTTAATTTTGGGCATAAGAAAAAAATCTTAAAATTACGCCGTTTATTATATTGACCAAAAACGTTGATATGTATCTTCCTCCGTAAAATAAGAATATAAATATATTATTATATTCGCGAAAAAGGTGCACATCTTCGCGAAATATGAGAAAAATAAAAAAAAATATAGGAGATTACATCAATATTTTCATTATATTAATGACATACACACACACACACACCAAAAAATGAATTTAAAAATATCTACATAATCTAAACACCACGATGAATCAAATGATATCGAAATCACACAAGTCCGTGTAGCGGTTTGTAAATTACAGCGACAACAAAACAAGATATTGAGGAAAAATATTTGTTTTTGGTTCGAAAAAATAATGTCATCATATTTATTTTTTTAATTTGTACAAGAAATTTCAGAAAAAATGTTGGGGTTATTCTGCTATTTTACCCGAATTTCGCCGAAAGATTGACATATATAAAAATAATCACTTTTTGTGTACAAGTATACGCCTTGCGATTTATATCAAGACCCTTCCGATAACTCTTAGGGTTCTATAAATAGGAATAAATCTTAAAATAAAATAATATTATGAAATATACATTTTAAATTGCGTCTAAATCGCGTAATTCTCAAAATCATTTGATGCGCATGCGTTTTCCAGAAAGTACTGAAGTTTATCTTCCAATCCATATATATTTTGCGAAATTTCATTTGACGGCTAAGATGTGCCACACGTTGCATTGAAGTACCCAAAAAATTGTAAAACGCGAATAATTTCCGAAAACTCCATAAGCCATTAACGCGCATCCGATTTCGGTGTGCCCGCTAAAAAAATACATCGATCTATACCGATTTCAATGTGGTCCATTAAGAACCATGGATGTGCCAGCTCACACTATTTTGGAGATAAATTGGGTACATCTCTCTTTCGGCTGATGTTTTTAAAGTTCTCTTTTCGAAAAAGAACAAAATCCGTATGAGGTAATTTATTGAAGCGGAAATGATCCGCAGAAAACCCAAATAAATCCGCGATATTTTCAAAATCATTTTTTGCCAAATTTCGTGTTTTTGGAAGGCCAGTTCCCGCCGTTCTAGTAGATGGATTTTCACGAAGAAGATTTTATATCATCCGAAACGTAAAAAAACTTTTTTATCGCGGGTACCCATGTCATTCAGTTGACAGATCTAAAAATTTGGCCCGAAAAATAGGTTTTTTAGAAATTTGATCGCACAAAATTTTCACCCTCGGATGGGTATTACTCTGAAGCTGTGCATAATACATACACAAAATACATATAAAATTACGGAGATTCGCGACTACAATAATCTTATAATCGATTTTTAGAAATTCCTGTTTGCGTATTAAAGCTAGAAGTAAAATTAAAAAAACACTCAAAATCGAGCTTCAAAATGTCAGCATCATTTAAAGGTAGATACAGCTAAAATTTTGAAAAATTATACATAATAGACGTAGTCCCCATTTTGTTGGCTTCTAGTTTTACTTGGACACGAAGACCGTGAAATGAGTGGCTTAATCACAAATCGATAGAGAACATAAAAAAACTGGTTCGTCTCAACCTGTTTTTACGCATTTTTTTACATTAAAGTAGACACAGCTTCCACCAAAATAAAGTTTGGAGGTCAATATCATGAGCAGTTTGCAACGACAGATCAATTAACCCAAAACTATTCACTTTTTTCATATACTTAAGTAATTCCCGAGTTATAAAGGGGTGAACCTCTGCTTCAGCTATGTTAAAAAATTGGCAATATTGCCCATATCTTGTTTGAAAGAAAAAATTCTACTCTTCGAAAGAAAAAAAGAATAATATAAATCCTTTAGAAAGAAAAGAAGTTATACGCGTTTTAAAGTGAAAATCTATGAAACCACGTTTTTCTCTACATTTACCGTTATAAAACTAATTTTCGAAGTGACCTAGCAAAACCAAAGGTATATTCGTGGTCCAGGGACTCCAACTAAACGGAATTGGTACATTAGAACACCTGAAAAAAATTTTTGTTTTGTATCACAGTGTAGTTATTATAAACAAATCGTGAAAATGAAGAGAAGGAGTTTAGCTGAATTACGGAACTGGATGTTATTGTCAGTACAGGTAATGGCACTTAATAGACCAATAACTATTTTGCACATCTTACATCGATCACCTCCATCTGTTACCTACTTCACAAAATAGATTTTTTTTACTTAAATTGAAGGTGTATCTGGATTTATCCTATCCCAGTCGCCGACTTTCAACGTGCATTTTAGATGATCCAACGATTTATAATTAAAATGCACACTATTCACTTCAAAGTTTTTTTTTTAATCCATATAGCTTTTTTTATACCCTTCGCCACACTTGTGCATATGTTTGTAACAGGTAAAACGAATCGAGATAGACCAATGGTTCCACTTGAGAATATGCATAGAATCATTTTCTGAGTCGATTTATGCATGTGCGTTCGTACATGTATTTTTGTGAACAAAGTGCAGGTCGCAGGCACAGATCACTTATTTCATCCAAGGACGAATCCTCTTAATATTGGAGAAAATTGCTTCAGATTTAGATATAGCTCCCACACACTGTTTCGTCCGATATTATATAAATAGTACACCATACTGCCAATATCTGTGCGATTGAGATATAATTTTGCACAGCGTACTAAATTAGGTCCGTATTCATGTTTGCGAAGTTTTGTTGGAATCGGCTCAGACTTAGCTATAGCTCGCACATCTAGTTTCGTCCGATTTTATGTAAATGGAGCATAATACTGTCAATATTTGTGCGATTGAGATAAAATTTTGCATAGTGTATTGAAACTACTACTGGTTCACTACTTGAAGTTTTGTTGATATCGGTTCAGATTTAGATATAGCTCCCATATATAGTTTCGTCCGATTTCATGTAAAAAATATTTGTGCGATTGATACAAAATTTCGCACAGCGTACTGAATTAGGTCCTGATTGATGTATGCGAGATATTGTTGGAATCAGTTCAGATTTAGATATAGCTTACATATATACTTTCGTCTGATTTGACGTAAATGGAGCACCATACTGCTTGGAGCACCATACTGCTTGTGATTGTCCGATTGAGACAAAATTTTCATTGCGTATTGAAGTTACTACAGGTTGACATCCTTGAAGTTTTGTTGAAGTAGCGAATATTTTATGCAAATGACAATATATTTCCAAAATAACATTTTTTGAATGGAATAATGAAAAAATTTTACAGTTTGGCTAATATTTCAGATCTTGTGTTATAAATCAAAAATGTTGCTGTGTGCTAGAAACTTTTACGGGTCAACCAAGGCCTTCATATCAGTTCATTCATTCTGTTGTGACTGATATATTTGTTGATATTTTAAAGAATAACAAAATTGTTGCAAAAAATTGTAAACAATGTACTGATAAAATTAGCGCACCAAAAATATAGGTCAGACACCAAACTGGAATTAATTCAGTACGCTGTGCAAATCGGACAAACCTTGGGAGTTTGGTGCACCATTTTCGTAAAATCGGACGAAACTATATATGGGAGGTATATCTAAATTTGAACCGATTTCAGCAAAACTTCAGATACGTCAACCTGTACTCATTTCAGTACATTGTGCAAAATGTTGCCTCAATCGGACAAACCTTGACAGTTTGGGGCACTATTTACCTGAAATCTGACGAAACTATATATGGGAGCTATATCGAAACCTAAACCGATTTCAATAAATCTTTAAAGACATCAAACTGGACTTAATTTAGTACGCTGTTTAAATGTTTGCTTCAATCGGACAAATACTAGGAATTTTGTGCACCATTTACATAAAACCGGACGAAAATATATATGTGAGCTATATTTAAATCCAAACCGTTTTTCTCAAATTTCATAGGGGCTCTCCTTGGACCAAAAAAGTGACTTGTGCCAAATTGCATCTAAATCGGGTCAAAAATGCGGATATGCATAAATGATTCTATGAATATTCTCAAAATTAAACATGTGTCTAACTCGTTTCCTTTTACCTATTACAAACATATTCACAAAGACGTAATACCCTGTACCACAGAGTGGTACAACACAAACGTGTTGTTAAGTTTCTGTCCGTATTTCTCAAATTACTAATTCGCATTTCACCCAAAAGGGTTCTTATTTGCCATTTTCACAACTGAAAATGAGCAATATATTTTGTATAAAAACGGTTATTTGGCATTCCATGTTCTTGGCTAAGAAATGGGAAATTGTTATTATTAAATTAATGTGGTATTTAATTTAATTGAATTTTAGAATGCAAAATACATGGTTCGTCTGGGTCGAACTTAACCACATTATTACTTGTTGAAAAACATAAAGGTCGAACCATCATAGTCCGTCTGCTTGATAGTGGCATTCTTTGATAATAATGTTCCCATTGTGCAGTGATATTTACTGGTTGCATTTAGTTGATATGATTCCGTGCATTATGTGAATTCAATGTGAGTTCCTCTCTTTCTTTCGGGCGTAGAGAATACTGATTTTTTTTTTTTTTTTTGAATAACGTCGGGCTAGCCATCAAGGCGAATGTATTGGAACGTACAAAGTGCTATTTATTCTTACAAGAGTTTCATGGAAATTATGGTACGTATACGTAATATATAACATGAATTTAAATTACTCATACGTAAACGTCTGATTAAAGAGATTCATAAAATCCCATCGAAAACTTTAACCGATTTCCATTAAATTTCTTTCCTCCAAAAACAGATATTCATGAATATCTTATAAAGTTTTCCAGCTAACGATTGACTTCGGGCTATGCAAAAAGTTATCATTTGCATTGCTACTCATTTTATCTCGTAGTGTAATTAAATAAACATTACAATTGGTGCTGGTGCAGTTGTGTTTTTTGTTTTTCTCGGCCGTACAAATAAACATCACTTCGCCATGATGCCCGAAGCCAAACAAATAAGCAGCAATCGGCATAAAAATGTTTACTCAAATAAACTCAATCTGAAAATAAAAGTTAATTACTGACAGAGAGAGTCGATATAAAAATCGCAACAACAGTGAAGCTAATAAAAATGCAAATTTAAGTTGATTCAAACAATTGAATGGAAACAAATAAGTTGGCAATGAGGGAAATGCGTTGAGAAAACATACAAATATTTAAATGAATGCACAAATTTCGTGGTTCAAGGTTCTCAAGGGGGAGATAGTTTTATGTTTGTCAACTTAGATCCACAAATTGGGAAAAATTTAAAAACAAAGTTTCTATTACAACAAATAACAATATCACTATGTCCATAAACACGATCGAAAAATAATTTTAAGGGGTCATTGTTATCGAATGTTTTGAAAAAAAGTTATTAAAGTGGGTTTTGGTTTATAAAGGCCTGTATCGATCCTTATAATTGATGTTTCCAGAACCACTTCTCAGGTTGCTATAACCGCGATCCAAAATCTCCAACTCTTTGATTGTTTATTTTCAGCAGAATTTTAGGATTTTCATTGAGTAGCAAATCCACCTACCAAAAATAATAAATTACCAAATCTGCCCATATTTTGGTATAGCCGACATATAACTATAGGGAAGACTGAGGACAGTTCGGCACTTTTTAGAGCTCTATATCTCAGTGCTTATTCAATAGATATAAATACTTTATGGCTGATTATTGTACTTGATTATTGTACTAAAATAAATTAATATTAGTTAAAAATTGTTACAATTTTGTAAAAAAAAGTCGAATGTGCTTCTAGGCATTTGAGTTATTTATTTTGATATTCGATACCTATGGATCAAAGCTAGTGATGTACATTGAGAGCTTCATATCGAAAACGTCATTGCCGAATGTGCCTCGATGCCGAAGGTGCCCCAGTCTTCCCTTTCCCCAAGATTCGGTATTTTGAAAATTCCAGAAACATTTTTCAAACGAATTGGCTGCCATTATATTTTTTATACACCTATGGAGGGTATATTAGTTTTGTTTTTCCTAACGATCAGCATAAAAGTATATATATGATGTAAAATTTACGCATGTCCGTCTGTCTGCTGCAATCACTCTAGCGTCTAAACAAATTGAGATATAACGCCAATATATCGGTCCACGTTTACGCATAGCTCCCATATAAGGGTACCCCCCAATTTTCAGTATATTGGGGGGCGTTGTTTCAACCGAATTCGCTGAAATTTTTACACTTTTTCTGGTAGCCCCCATATAACGGTACCACCCAATTTTCAGTTTTTGGTGGGGTTTTGACCGGATTTTTTTTTACCGCATTGGCTGTTATTTAGTACTTTGAGTTCTTATTGGGTATCAAATCTCTCCAAAAAAATTATAAATATAGGTTCATTTTTTCGGGTAGCCCTCATATAAGGGTACCCCCAATTTTCGGTATTTTAGGGTTCTTGAGCCCGTTTTGCAACCGAATTCGCTGAAATTTGGTACTTTGGGTTCTTATTGCGTAGCAAATCTCTCCACTAAAAATTATAAATATAGGTCCATTTTGTCGGTTAGCCCCCATATAAAGGTACCCTCCAATTTTCGGTATATTGGGGTTCTTGAGCACGGGTTTCGACCGAATTCGCTGTAATTTGGTATTTCGGTAACAAGTCTCCCTATCAAAATTATTAATATTCACCCCTTTTTAGGGGTAGTTCCCTTATAACCCATTATTCTAAAATAGTTAGCTGATTTTTTGCGTGTGTTGGGGTTATCGCACCATAGTAGGGGGGATATTCAGTAGACGAAATTTTCAGTTTATACCCCACATAGTATGGAATTCTTAAACGTTTTAGCCGATTTAGCCATATGTTGTAATCATTTTTCTCTCGGAGGATATCGACATAAAAACTGGTTTGAGAATGAACTGTATCGACCCGCATTTAGGACCAGGTCCCATATAAAATATCCTACCTATTTAATATTTAGCATGATGGACGATATTGGGATTCAAAACTAAAATATTATCTTGGAACTTGAGCTACACTGGCCTTAATTAGGCCTAACCTCTTATATAATGAAAACACAAACAACAAACAAAGTAGTTGCTAATTCCTACACAATGTTGTCAATATTGGGCCCGCTTTAGTATGCCTCATATATAATATTGCCCTCTAAATAAGAGTATTTACAGGATTTTATACACATGTTTCACCGTACCATGCGTTAATAATATATGTCAACATTTTAGGGTTTTGAGATTTTAGGAAAACCCCCATTGAAATTGCTGAATTTTCTATTTTGTTTACCACAACCGATTGGAAGAATTGTCGTTATATGAATGTTCCCTATGTTTTCATTTCAAAAATTTGTCAGTATTTCGGCCCGGTCGAAATTAACGCTTTTTTACTTGTTTTATATTTAAATAGTTAAATGATTTGTTCCGTGTTTGGGTTTGGTTCTAAGACTCTGTTGTAATCATTTCATCTGCGGAAGATACGAAAAAACTAGAACATAATATTCGATAATTAACCTTAGCCCTAGTGTGAGAGGTACCAGAAGGAGTGGACCGATATTCCCCATGTTCGAACTTGAACTTTGGAAGATCAAAATTTGGAAATCAAAATTTTTTGAAACAAAATTGGTCCAAAAAAACATGGGGTCTAGGACCAATATTTAAAACAATAATCGGTTTGTAGATATACCTGTCAGTATATCTTTGGTGGAGGGTAACAAAGTTCGGCCCGGCCGATCTTAACGCTTTTTCACTTGTTATATTTTCGATGCGACTGGTTTATTTACCGATAATTCCCTGATTTTTCCAATACTTTAATACCAGTTTGTGTGTTCGCAATATCGAGAGTTCGCTGTATATGAATCTGAAACGATTTTAACGTGACTTTACACACGTTAGATTATACTAACTCCAGTACGTGGTGCAAAATTTTTTGTCAATCGGCCTTACTTTGGGTCTTTGGTGCATAATTTACTTCACGAACGAACTTCGGACGAAACTATATATGGGAGCTAAATCTGAAGCCAAATAAATGAGCTGTGCCAAATTTCATCCAATTCGGATCATTAATGCGACCTGTAATGTTTAAAATTTAACATGGACTGACAGACAGACGGATGGGCGGAGAAGCATAAATATACTTTGAAAGTGAATATATGCATATTCTCAAAAAGAACAATGTGTCTATCTCGGTTCCTTTTGCCTGATACAAACATATGCACAAAGAGCACCGTGTGGTGAAGGGCATAAAAAGGGGGTTATATGGTGCTAACCCCAAAAGGGGGCGAATATAAATATTTTTTGGAAGGGATAATTGTTACCAATTACGACTACAAAATACCAAACTACAGCGAATACGGCAGAAACGCTCTCAAACCCCTCAAAGAAATGAAAATTTGGGCTTACCGTTATGTGGAGGCTACCGGAAAAAGTGAATCTACATTTTTCCAGTTTTTCGGCGTTTGCTTTATAGGCCTAATTAGAAGTAAACTACCAATATTCATCGAATTTGCTTGAATATTAACAATTTTATATGCAAAATGGTCCAATATATCCAAAAATTTATCACTTGTTTTTAGATCAACATTTTTCCAAAATTGCATCTACCTGCGATAACTCCTTCTATTTTTGGCCACTGTTGTGAACTGAGTTTTTTGTGACATTCTTTATAGACTTAAGTATATATAAAATGTAAATTTTAAGAATTTGTGTATATTAATTATTTTTATTTTTTCCTTTATAAAGCTATACCCAACACGCTTTCAAAATGTAAACAAAAAAATCATAACAACTTAGACTGTTGAAAATGTTTCCCCACTTACTTTCTAATAATAATCTTTGATTTCTGATTTCGTCAAAAAACGTGAAAAATTAATTAAATGTAAAATTATTTCGTAAAATTAATTATGGGTATTCAAATTGTAATTACTCAGAAACGAACAAACAAACACGTACACATTTGTTTTGTTAATTCACATAAAAAGGCATGGCAGCAAAAACCGCATACCGCATTCAAACACACAAACATATTTCATTGTTTTAAATCTACAATACAAAAACATAAAAAGAAACAGTTGACCTCACGCATACACTCAAACGCGCGTCCCTTTTTCTGTTTTATGCATGTATAGAACTTTATCCCATTTGACCGCAAACACCAGTCATGTGTGTGTGGCACTCACACTTCCATAAATACTTAGCAAACTTGATGAGGGCTACCGCAACAGAAAAAACCCCACTGGGGGCACACAAAGTTTTGCATTATGTTATATTATGAGTAGAGAACAGTGGAAAATTATAAGTAAAGGCATTGCACAGTGTGTTTGAATTAAAATTTGAATTTTTATTTTGAAATTTTTTTTCTTTTGTTTGCAAGAAAGTCAAGTCGAAGATGGTTTAGTACACCCAAATTTTCGGTATTTTGAGAGATTTTTTTCCTGTTAGTTAAAAAAGAAACAATTAAAAACTCCATTGAGTTTGGCCTCATTTCAATCATGAAATGGTCCAATGTTTCAACACAGCTTTCATTTTCGACCCATTTTTGATATTCAAAGCGAAGAAATCTGGCAGGTGAAACTTCAACTTCGATCAACATCAGCTCATGCGATTAAAATGTTAGCTTCTCATTAGAAACTAAACTCAAGGCCAACATCTTTTGAGCCGTACACATTTTGTCTCCATTATAATTCTTCTCGATCATCTATTTCTATATTTGCTACACCAACCAAAGTATTTCCAGAATCAAATTAAATAAATTTCTTGTCATATTTCACATTATTAATAATGTTGCTAGACGCACTCGCTTCTAAGAATTGTCCGATAGAAAAAATATATTTTAATTGGATAACTCTGTTACGCAGTTGGCGTAATTGAATTTATGGGCAACTCTCTATTATTTGCTATGGGGATTTTCTTGTTATTTATACATTTTTTTATTTCGTTGAAAAGTAAACACAGCAAAAAAGGGTCTAGAAAAGTTTAATAAGGAATTTCTAATTTTGTTGTTTTGTTATTTGTTTCTTCTTTTATTGTTTCACATTTATTAATCAATGTTATTGCGTTTGGAATTATTTCAAAGAAAAGGGCTAAGCTGATTCCTAGAATTAAGGGATCATAAAAATTTACTTAATATGAGAGACTGTGCGGATAAAATAAACCTCATAATAAAATGTATTATTGGAATATTCATAATTATGTTAATTAACTTTTGGTTTATTTTATACAAGGGTTTAATAATAATTTCAATAGTTTTCTTTTTTACAATTGTTGTCGGGAGTGAGTTTATTTGCTTCTTCAACTCAAAAACCAGTAAGGAAAGTAGTAAAGTCGGACGGGGCCGACTATATGATACCCTTCACCACTATGGGTATATTAAACAGGACTATAACATAAAATTGGATGAAAAAAATGTGATATTTATCTAAATGTGAATCTACCTAGATCTATCCATAAAGTATGTCAATCGACTTCAAAAGAAAACGCAACTACGTAATTCTATGCTCAATTTTGTAAGTTGTGCAAAATTTGATGTCAATCTGACTAACATGAGGAGTTTGATGCTCAATTTACTTAAAATCGGGCGAAAATATATATGGAAGCTCTATCCAAATATTGAGCGATTTCAAACAAACTTGTCACAGGTTAGGTTATACTAATTTCAGAACGTGTTGTTCCTATTGGTTCCTTAGTACGTCAATTACTTAAAATCAATCTATAATAAAAGGGAGCTATATCTAAATCTAGACCGATTTTCACGAAACTTGGCAGACATCATTCTAGGCTCAATTAAGTACGTTATGCCAAATTTCGTGTAAATCGAAGGATATATAGGGACTTTGGTGCACCATTTACATGAAATCGGACGAAACTATATATGGGAGCTATATCTAAATCTTGACCTATTTTCACGAAACTTGGCAGACATCATTCTAGACTCAATTCAGTACGTTATGGCAAAATTCGTGCAAATCGAAAGATATTTAGCGGCTTTGGTGGACCATTTACATCAAATCGGACGAAACTATATATGGGATCTATATCTAAATCTGGACCGATTTTCTCCAAACTTGGCAGACATCACTCTAGGCTTAATTCAGTACGTTATGCCAAATTTCGTGCAAATCAAAAGAAATATAGGGACTTTGCACCATTTACATGAAATCGGACGAAACTATATATGGGAGCTATATCTAAATCTGGACCGATTTTCACGAAACTTGGCAGACATCATTCTAGACCTAAATGATTAGGCTGTACCAAGTTTCGTGCAAATCGAAAAATATATAGGGACTTTGGGGCACCATTTACATGAAATCGGACGAAACTATATATGGGAGCTATATATAAATCTGGACCGATTTTCTCCAAACTTGGCATACATCACTCTAGGCTTAATTCAGCACGTTATACCAAATTTCGTGCAAATCAAAAGATATATAGGGACTTTGGGGCACCATTTACATGAAATCGGACGAAACTATATATGGGAGCTATATCTAAATCTGGACGATTTTCACGAAACTTGGCAGACATCATTCTAGACCTAAATGATTAGGCTGTACCAAATTTCGTGCAAATCGAAAGATATATAGGGACCGTTTACATTAAATCGGTTAAATATAAATATGGGAGCTATATCTGAATCTGAACCGATTTTTCCCAATTTCAATAGGGTTCGTCCTTGGGCCGAATAAGTGACCTATGCCAAATTTCATACACTTCGGATAATAAATGCGACCTGTACTTTGTTTACAATTTAACAAAGTAATTCTATGCATATTCTCAATAGGAACCATGTGTCTATCTCGTTTCCTTTTGCCTGTTACAAACATATGCACAAAGACATAATACCTATGTTGACACTTTTTAGTAGTTTTGAAATTTGAGTAATTGTGCCTAAAATCTCAAAGCACTAAAAACCCTAAAGCATGGACCTATATCGATATCGGCATACCATACAGAGTTGAGTCTAGAATGTTGAGTAGTAAGCTTCGGGACAATATGTTAAGATTTTAATATATCTCCCATATATATTTTCGTCCGACTTTTTGTAAATGGTGCATTAATGTCCCTTTACATCTTTCGATTTGCACGAAATTTGGCATAGCGTACTAAATTAGGTCTAAAATTAAAAATTTAAATTAATTAAAATTAGTGAAAATCGGTTCAGATATTGGTATATCTCCCATATATATTTTCGTCCGATTTTAGGTAAATAGTGCACCAAAGTCCCTGCATATCCTTTGATATGCAGTATCAAAGTACGAAATTTGGCATTTCGTACTGAATTGAGTCTAAAATGATGAGTAATAAGTTTCGTACAAATCAGTTCAGATTTCTATATAGCTCCCACATATTCATATGTATTAGACCGATTTTATATAAATGATGCACCAAACTCCTAATATTTGTCCCATTAACTCGAAATTTTGCACAACGTATCAAATGGAGACTTGAATGACGTTATTGCGTTCTGTTGAAATTGGTGCAGATGCAGCCATATCATCCATATGTGTTTCGAACGGTTGTCTGATTGAAAATAAATTTTTAATAGCGAATAGCATGTATCAAGTTTGCTATAAGTCGTTTTCAAGAAATTTGTCCCATTGTACGCAAACGACTCTAAATCTGCCCGAATGAAATTGAATGTATCGTAGGTTGCAGAAAGACATTGACATGCAAATGTAAGGATACATATGCGCAATATACCCAAGGTGGTTAAGGGTATCATATAGTCGGCCCAGTCCGACTTTACTACTTTCCCTACTGGTTTTAATGTTGTACTAGTTTTTTAATAACATATTTATGTTTTAAAATTAATTTTAAGATTTTGAGGAAAAAATCTCTGGCGACAGTATCCACTCTTTTACAGTAATAGATTGCACATTCTTTGTTGAAATACTTATGGGGGTTACATCTATGAGGCTTTAAAGATAATTTGTGTTATGCCCGTACGTGCACTTCCCCTCTTGTAATTGGTATATTTAAAAGATAGATACACCTTAATTCCGTATTCATTTACACATTGACCACAAGAGATTCTCACACATTAATATTTATCAATTACTACACATACACAAACACACACATAAGTGTAAATGAAATAATTTATATTTTTCTGAATGTTAGTGAAAAATAACTTTGCAGACATTTTGCGTACAACGTATTCAACGTAAACACATTGCCAAGAGGGATATTTCATGAAAGGATATAATTTATGTTGTCTTCTGAATATCAAACAATTTTCAGAAAAACGCAACGTTGAGAATTCACATGCAGATACTGCGAATATAAATTCAAGTACACAAAAATCTGTGAAAATGAGAACTTTTCTTATTAAAAAAAAATATCAAGTGGTTTTTTGAAACAAATATACATATGTTTTATGCCAAGTTAGGCTACATGCAGTGAATAGGCAATTTATAGTATGTAAAATACTGGGATTAATTTTGATACCTAAGGAGATTTTTTTTGGAAAACAGAAATTCATTAAAGCAACAACAAACTATCAACATTCGGTTAAGTATTAAAAAAAAATACTTAAAACGGTCGTATCTGAAAATACTGTCTACCAGTCACTTTTGATTGGCATTTATATGTTATAAAGTTTTTCACCCATTAGAAATTGTGTTATGCTGTCGCGACTTCTAATACACTGAATAATGGGCGAGATAATAAAACAGCGAATGCACAAAAAAATGGAAGGTGGTAATGCTTAAATGAAGACCGATATAACTAATTTTCGAACGGAACCTTAACTTACCAAATATTAGGGAGTATCGTTAGGTTGTACCATCCGATATTTGACTGTACTGTTTGGGTTTGTCGAATGACAGAATATCTCCTCGAAAAATAATCATATATAAATGTTTTTATAGCTTGCACATTGACAGGAAGTCCTAGGTCTGATGACTATATGATCATATTTAAAGCTACCACATTCACATCAAAAATTGTGTATATCCTTTACAATCTTCTGAAGGAATATTGTTTTTCCTCTATTGTTGCGTTAAAATTCTTTGCATACAAAGATATAAGAAGAAATTGCAATTTCCAATATTTATTCAATAAATATTTATGTTAAGTTTATTGATACTTCTTAAACCAAAACTCAAACTCAAACTGTTGAACCAACACAAACATCCACACCAAAGTTTAACAAACGTTGAATATTTGTGAGAAAACCTACATACTATATAGACGCATAGACCATAAACCAACAAAATGAATGTAAAAGGTGATAAAAAGACTCGGCAAAATTGCAATATTTAAGTGGACCTATACCGATATGTCTAAAAACGGATTATGTAAACCACAATGTAAACAATAATACAAATTTCAGAAATTTTTAATTGATAATTCAAATTCGAAGATGGGGAATATCGGTCCACTCTTTCTGAAACCTCCACACAGGGGCTAGATCTAAATGCGGCTATAGTTCATTATCGAACCTTACGTTCTAATTTTTTATTTCGCTATCCTCCGCAGGTGAAATGATTACAACAGAGTCTTAAAACCAAACTCAAAACGTGGTAGAGAGATTTTGGTAGATAGATTTGTTACCATATACGACTACTAAATACCAAATTGCAGCAAATTCGGTTGAAAAACGCGCTCAAGGACCCCAAAATACCGAAAATTGGCGGTTTCCCCAAATAGGGGGGGTATCCGAAAAATTTAACCTATATTCATAGTTTTTTGTGGAGTGATTTGGTACCTATTAAGAACCCCAAATATTAAATTACAGCTAATTCGGCGGAAAAATACGATCAAAACCCCCAAAATACTGAAAATTAGGAAGTACCGTTATATGGGGGCTACCAGAAAAAGTGGACCTATATTTATAATTTTTTGTGGAGACATTACCCAATAAATGTCTCCCAATGTAGCAAATTTCAGCGAATTCGGTTGAAAAACGCGCTCAAGAACCCCAAAATACCGAAAATTGGAGGGTACCCTTATATGGGAGCTATGCCTAAACGGGGACCGATAAAGCCCATCTTCAAACTTGACCTGCCTGTAGACAAAAGACGACTCTATGCAAAATTTTGGCGATCTATCTCAATTCGTTTAGACGCTAGAGTGATTACAACAGACAGACGGACATGCTTAGATCGTCTAAGAATTTTACGCTGATCAAGAATATATATATATATATATACTTTATAGGGTCGGAAATGATTATTTCGATGAGTTACAAACGGAAAAACTAAATTAATATACCCTCCATACTATTTTGGAGGTTATAATAAAATGGAATAAAATTTCATTAAATTTGACCCAAATTAAAACATTCCTTAAATCTATTTCGTAAACATACATATTTGTATTCACACATCAATACATACACTAATAATAATGTATATTCGCAAATAGCAATTACGTAATTAATGGTAAATAGTTTTGAAACAATTTTGATTAGTCCGCAAACAAAGCCATAATATTCTTCATTACAATAATCTATATATATAAAAATGAATTGCTGTTCGTTAGTCTCGCTAAAACTCGAGAACGGCTGAACGGATTTTTCTTATCTTAGTCTTGATATATTCGTGGAGCTTCAGGGAAGGTTTAAAAGGTGAAAAATAATCGAAAACCGCCAAAAATTTGCAAAAAAATATTATGAAGCATTGTCAATTTTTTTGAAATTTTCAAAGCATGTACATATTTTATTTTTTTCAATTGAATTGTCATTGTATTGAAAATATTTTAGGTGAGAATACAAAAAAAAACAAAAAAAAAAAAAAAAAATAATAATTCAGAAGGATATCATTGAATGTACACGCGATCATTGTATGCACACGTTTTCCGAAAAATTCACGAATTTATTGGGACAATGCAAGAATTGAAAATCAGAAGACATTCGGAATCGAGGTTGTGTCCATTCAGAGAATTCTAATTCTAATATCCATCCAGTCAATGACATATTGCAGCAACTATAATGTGAAATTTTGGTAGGAAGATTTGACACCACATGAGAAAATGCCGAACAAAGGGGAATAACATATATGGGGGCTATCTGAAAACTTGGACCAATATTGATAATTTTTGCTCAGAAGCTTTCGTGAATACGAAATACGAATTCAATTTGAAGGTAAAACCAGAAAGGAAAGAAGTAAAGTCAGACGGGGCCAACTATATGATACCCTTCACCACTTTGGATATATTCTACATATGTCTCCTAACAGACGTCACCTTTTCTAAAGAACACTTTCATGAAATTGAACGAACTTGAATATGTGGTCTTTATGCGTTTCTAGAACCTATGCTAAATTTCATTTCATTCGGGAAAGTTTAGAGTCGTTTGAGTACAATGGGACTAATTTAAGTAAATCGATGTAGAGCAAACTTGATACACGCTATTCGGTAGGCCGCACTCTTCAAAATTTAATCTCAATCTGACACCCGTTTGAAATATATATGGAAGCATCTGCGCTAATTTTAACAACACGTAATAACGTCATTCAAGAGTCAATTTGATACGTAGTGCAAAATTTCGTGTCGAGCTATATCTAAATATGAAACGATTTCAACGTAACTTGCCAGAAATTAATGTATATTAACTTCAGTACATTGTACAAAATTTTGTGTCAATCGTACAAACTTTGGGTCTTTATAGCAGCTATATACAAATCTGAACCGATTTTCACGAAATTTAGCACATATAATTCTAGACTAAGTTCAGTACGCTATGACATATTTCATTCAAATCGAAAAATATATAGGGGTTTTGGTGCATCATTTACATAAAATCGGACGAAACTATATATGGCAAGTATATCTAAATTTGAACCGATTTTCACGAAACTTAGTGCATCATAATTCTAGACTCAGTTCAAAAAAAAATTTATGAAGCATATTTGCATTTCCACGAATTTAGTATCGAGATATTTTGGTTGCACCACGTCATAGATGTTATTTAGAGATATTTTGGGCCCAAATTGGCCGCGTATCATTCCTCTAAGTCTACATTTGTCAATTATTGAAAAATTTTCCAAATATTTTATTATTATTTTTTCAATTGGATTGACATTGTATTCAAAATATTTTATGTGAGAATACCTAAAAAATTGAAAGTTAAATCATTGAATTTACACACGATCATTGTATGTACACGTCTTCCAAAGAATGCACGTAAATGTTGGGGAAAATGCTAGGATGGAAAATCAGAAGACATTCTGAATGGAGTTCGTATCCATGTTGTTCCATAAAGTACCAAATCAGGTGGTACCGATTATGCCTAATCGTTTGTCAATATCTTAGAACTTATAAACAGAACACCTCGCATATATCCGACACAAAAAATATGTATCACAGAGAAAACTAATATACAAGATATTTTCTTTGCAAAAATCTATCATTAAGCTCAGCTCAGTAATATTTAAAAACAACAAAATACCTAGGCAAAATACCTAATGTGAAGGTTGTACCAAAATTTCCATCGAAAACATTTATTATAACAAAGAGTCTCATGATGTTACCTATTCAGGTTGAACATGTGACAATAAAATTGAAAATTGCCAAAACGGGAATAAGAACTTAAATATACCGAAAAATTGGACCGGAAATATTTATGGCGTATTTTAAAACGTTAAGCTATAGTGGATAATTTCTGGATGATGTTATTTATTAACTGGAATCCATTATGCCTAATTATAGTCAACTCTTTGACAAAATTCGGTCTCTATTTAAAATACCGAAAATGGGTCGGGACCAGTATGTAGGAGCTGTATCAGAACTTGGACCTAAATAGAGATTTTTTTTTTTTTGCAAAAATGTGTCTTACCCCCCAATATACCGGAATGACATATAACAGCTATTACAATGAGAATGTTGATATATTAGGTTTTTGTAGGAAAATTATATGGGTGCTACCCGGAAACTTGAACCAATATTGATAATTTTTTGTAATGATATTTTCTACTCACTGAAATATAAAATTACAGCCAATTTGCTTGGAAGCATTACCAAACTCCCTAAAATACCGAATATTATAAGTACCGTTATATAGGGGCTACCCCACAAAGGTGGACCAATATTGATAACATTTAGTAGGATTTATGCTACCAAATAAAACAACGAGCAATGATTAGGTTGAAAAACATGCCCAAATCCCCAAAGGATCGTATAATGTGGAGGCTTTTGGGAAGCTTGGGCAAATTTTGTTAGGAACGTTTTGTATTCAATGATGATCCAAAATATAGAATTAAGCCAAATTCCGAATATAGAGGGATGGCGTTATTAGGGGGAGACCCGGACACATGGGCCTATATTGATAGTTTTAAGTAGAGATATTTTCTGCTCAGTAAGTATCCCTATTAAATTCGAAGCAATTCTGTTGAAGGCCGTGCCCAAGATCTTCAAAATACCGAATATTGAGAGCTACCGTTATATGGACGGTATCCCGAAAAATAAATAATTTTTGGTACGGAAACTTTCTGCTCAACGACAATCCAAAATATAATAAAATTACTACCAATTCTGTTGAAAAAATCGTCAAAATTCCTCATATTACATAATACCGTTTTATGGGGGTTGCCCTTAAAAGAGATCCAATACGGAACATTTTCAATACCAAATATCCTAGGAGTAGTAATGTATCTGCAAATTTCAAATCTCTTATAGTGGAGGGTATAAAAAGCTTAATATTGGGCTACCGCTATAATGAAGTCTTATAAATATATTGGGAAAATGTAATTAAATCCGAAAGTCAATCTTATATTTGTTAAAAATAATTTTTTTCTACGAATTCGAATATAAATACATTTATATCAACAGCAACTTTAGAATTTAAAATTAGAAAAAAATATTACAAAGATCTGCACACTCTACTTTATGGTGGAGGGTTTTTAAAACAAGTCTAAAATCCCGAGAATTATAAATCAACAATATTGCTTGGCAAGACAATCAATATGTACACTTAAAATTATTTTGTATTACTGGTAAATAAAATTTTGGGTTTAAGTTAGAGGGCAATGAAAAGATGAAATGATTCCGAAATTATGTTTATACGCTCCACTATAAAGGGGAAAGACAAATTTTTGTTTATGAAAATTGACTGCAATTTAATATCATCGACAAAAGAGCCGACACAAAAATTGTTTGTATTGGCTGAAGTTTCGTAGTACCCCCTATATATTTTGAGGATTTTGGACACTTTTTTCGAACGTACCAAATATTATAAATATTGGCCCACTTCTTAGTGTGGTCCCCATATAACGTTTTTGGGAAAGTTTTTCAATTGTTTTGGATTCTCATTAGATGGAAAATCTTTTAACTAATCGACCTCTTGATTTTGTGCACTTTTTCGAATTGGAGCCAACTCAGTTGAAAATATTTCTAACTATAAATTAACAATATCGGTATTTGCTATATTTTGAGTATATTACATATACTTTTCAAGTTAGGTTTAATTTGATATTTTAAGTTCTAATTGGGTGGCAAATCTTCCTACCAATAATTATAAATATAGGTTCGTCTTTAGGTATATCCCCCATTAAAATTTTGGACATTAAATGTATTTTAATTTTCAAAGCAATATGAATTGACAATATGTAGGCATTCTGAAACCTCGGCGGGTTATCAACTTTGCCAGAAAACATTTGTATATAAGTGCATGTTTCAATACTTTTTTTTTTGCTTATTGAAATCCAATTTAACTATTCTAGAAGGTAAACAAAACTCAGGAAAACAACCACCATCGAAAAAGAACGTGATGCAAAGTGTACACAACACTGATGATTGATTATTCGTTATATTCGCCTCCTCTTTCGATCTCCAGTTACAATGACAAACAGAAATGTTCATAATTGATTTTAGTTGAATAAATTTTCAAACTTCAATATTCTTTATTGTTATTCTTTGAAGATTTTCGCTTATAGAAAAGTTATAATAGATAACTTTTCTATAAGCGAATGCGAATACACAGTTTGCACTTCGTGGAGTGTTGTTAACTGTGGCACTGATAATGTCAAAAAAGGTAAAATACACACCATTCGAACACAGTTTCTGCTACTTCGTTTTCTTTGCATTTCACACATTTTACACTATTTAAATGTTAACTTTTAAATCTATTGGCATCGTAATGCTTTGTCGCTGTAAATATTTTTTTTAAGTTATTCAAGCAAAACTTTTAATATTTTCTTTAAATGCTTGAAACTGTTTGTATACTTGTATTTGAAACTGTTTAAGATTGCCAAATTGTAGATAAACATTTATATACTACAAAGATTAAAATAAGCAATTAAGGCCGTTTGAAATAATTCGTTCATAATTTATTAATGGCAATTAGTGGAAGTAATGTTTACGATATTAGATAAGAATGTACTTACAAGGAATAGAATGCGGTGTGTATGAACTTTCAGCTCGAGTAGTAAAATTGTAATAAGATTTTTTTTATATAAAAAAGTTTTGGTTTAGTTAAAAAACGTCAGTGGTGGCGAAAACTGTTGAAACTTATACAAAAATCGGATGATTTTCTAACAGAAATTAATTTTATGTATTACTCAAATCCAATTTAGATTCATATGAGTCGATTATTTTGAAAGTGATTTATGTTAATGTTAGATTTTGATATATATCTTGGTTGTCTATAAAAGTTTACAAAACATATTACGTTACATATTAGATCATGTTTAAGGGCACAAAACCACAAACAAAATTAATACCACTTAACAATATTTTTGAAACAAATCAAACACAAATAATTAAATATTTCAATATAAGAAAAAACGGATCTAAATCACTTTCGAAATAAACGACTCATATTTAAGATCTCTAAAAATATTACAAACAAAATACAAACATGTATGGCTTGGCACTGAACAGTTTGTGTGAGGGTTCTTTAAAAATCGACATAAGTAAAAACGTCAGTGCCAAAATTTGTGTAAGTTCCACCATAAACATATATAGTAGTATTACCTTTGAATCAGTTAAATCTGGAGGAAACGGGATAATTTGCTCACCCATCATTAAGAATTTGACGACTCTGACCAATTCTGAATATGACAGTGTTCCCCTATAAAATGGGAAGTACGAAGAAAAATAAATATATGGGGACTTAAACTCAAAGTTGTAGACGAAGATAAGACAAAAACAAAAAATAAAAGAGTTTCCCACCAGCTGTTATAAGGATAAAGAAGATCCAACCAGACGACAGATGAGACTCGGAAGCGACAAAGATAATTAAGTTTCTGGAAGAACCAATGAACGCCAAAATCGCAAAAAAGAATTATAGATCCCCGCCTGCGGTTTTAAAAATAACAAATGAAAAAAAGCGTTAAATTCCGTCGGGTCGAACTTCGGTATACTGACAGTTACTTGAAATTACAGTTCCAACCCTACGTGGAACTATACAATGACCGTGGGATGTGTGGTTAAAACTTCCGATCTAAACGAAAATGGGTCAGATATTTATGTAGGGCATATTACAAATAAGTGAACCTGCGCAAACAATCTTTTTATACCCTACACAACTAAGTTGTCAGTGTGTTATAGCTTTGTGCAGCCCCAAAAGTTTGTAACGCCGCGAAATATTGGTCCTAGACCCACCTTTAAGTATACCGATCATCATATCTCGACTAGCTGAGTCGATCTAGACATGTGTGTCCGTACGTCCGGTTCTGGCCAATGAAGACCCCTATTGTTTTTGATAAAGATCGGTTAATATTTAGGGGATGAAATGGACCAAATACTAAATTTTTGTCGGTTTTTCTGGTTGCTACAGAGGCCGCAGTTATGGTCCGAACATCATGAAATTTTACATGGAGAAGGGGATCGAGGCTAAGAATAAGCATACCTGTTTTGATAAAGATCGGTCAATATTTAGCCGGTCAAATGGACCCTGACTTTTGTGTGAAAAATTCCAAAATTTTATTCTGGGACGTATATACTTGCTCCTGAAGGACATATACTCGAGATGTTGATAGTATGTCCAAGATGAGTTGTTGACCTTCAAATTGATACCAATTATATGGCTGTATGTACTCCGATGCGGGAGTTATACGTAATTAAGTAAATGTGACTATGTGCATATTATTACTATTACTCCATTAGAGGACGGAAATGTATCGCTGATCGCTTCGCTGATCGAAGTTCCGATTATAGTCAAGGACGACGCTTATAGTTTTCGGTGAAGTTGAGATTTCATTCAGGGGGTGCAATGAACCGAAAACTTTAATTTTGTCAGATTTTCTAGTCGCTTTAGAGGCAATTATTATATATAGAACATCATATATTTTACAAGGTGAAGGGGATCTGACCAAATACTTAGAGCGGCTGTTTAGATGATGATCGGTCAATTTTCCGAGGGTCAAATAAACCAAAACCTAAAGTGACCAATTTTTTATTCTATGGCGTAAAAATTCTCTTCAAGAAAAAAAAACATTTTGGAAAATATGCAAGACTTAGAAATAGGAGTTGTTGATCTATAATCGGTAAAAAGGGTGCAAATATCACGAAATATTGCCCAGGCTCAGAATATAGAACCGCCGTGTGATTTTCGTGGTAGTTGTGTAGGGTATCATATGGTCGGCCCCGTCCGACTATACTGCTCCGCTCACTGGTTTAAAGATATATTGTAAACTACCACCATAGGGTATATATTTGAAGTTTCCCACCCCACGGGGAACTATGTTATACCGTCGACACTTCTGCTGTAAGGAATAAAGGGGGAATGTATGGAACATACTAATAAATGGATCTATACCGACAATATTACCAATCGATTGTTGTAAGCCACAACGCACACGAAATACAAACATTTTTGGAGGGACCAAATACGACTACAAAATACCATTAAAGTCTACCCGAAAAAATGTATCTATATTTATACATTTGGTGGATTAATTTAGTGCAGTCTAAGAACCGAAAGTATCAAATTATAGGTTTTATAGATTTTCACGAATCTTAACACACATCATTCTAGACCTAATTCATTACGCTGTGCCCAATTTCGTGCAAATCAAAAGATATATGGGGACTTTGGTACACCATTTGCATTAAATCGGGCGAAAATATATATGGGAGCTATATTTTCACGAAACTTAGCACACATTATTCTGAACCTAATTCAGTACTCTATGACAAATTTCGTGCAAATAGAAACATATATAGGGACTTTGGTGCCCCATTTACCTTAAATCGGACGAAAATATATATGGGAGCTATATCTAAATCTGAACCGATTTTTCCCAATTTCAATAGGGTTCGTCCTTTTTCCAAATAAGTGAGCTGTGCGAAATTTCATCCAAATCGGATAATAAATGCGACCTGTACTTTGTTTACAATTTAACATAGACGGACAGGCGGACAGATGGACGGACATGCATAAATCGACTTAAAAAGTAATTCTATGCATATTCTCAAAAGGAACCATATGTCTATCTCGTTTCCTTTTGCCTGTTACAAACATATGCACAAAGACATAATACCCTGTACCACAGCCTGGTGAAGGGTATAAAAAGGGGGTTAATGGGGACTACCCCAAAAAGGGGGTGAATATTAATAATTTGGATCGATATTTATAATTTTTAGTGGAGAAAGTTGCTACCCAATATGATCTCTAAGTACCAAATTTCATTGAATTCGGTTGAAAAACGCGCTCAAGAACCTCAAAATACCCAAAATTGGGGGTAAACTTATATGAGCTTTTTCCGAAAAAATGGACCTATATTT
Organism: Musca vetustissima; assembly: GCF_032173495.1. NCBI lineage: Eukaryota > Metazoa > Arthropoda > Insecta > Diptera > Muscidae > Musca > Musca vetustissima. The sequence continues at coordinate 26,229 of NW_026882581.1, forward strand.
ATAATTGTTAGTAGGGAGATTTGCACACATCATTCTGGACCTAATTCAGTACTCTATGCCAAATTTCGTGCAAATCTAAAGATATAAAGGGACGTTGGTGCACCATTTACATAAAATCGGACGAAAATATATATAGGAGCTTTATTTAAATCTGAACCGATTTTTCCCAATTTCTATAGGGTTCGCCCTTGGGCCAAATAAGTGAACTGTGCCAAATTTCATCCAAATCGGATAATAAATGCGACCTGTACTTTGTTTACAATTTAACATGGACCGACAGACGGACGGACGGACGGACATGCATAAATCGACTTAAAAAGTAATTCTATGCATATTCATGTGTCTATCTCGTTTCCTTTTGCCTCTTACAAACATATGCACAAAGACATAATACCCTGTACCACAGTGTGGTGAAGGGTATAAATATTGTAAACTGTATGGAAAAAACTGCTCCAAAATGGGATGTTCTGGTGTGATGTCAAACGTCCGAACCTTGCTACAATGTTCGACATAAATACAACATATCAAGTAGCGACATTTGTAAGCCACAATGCCTAATATGCCTGATGAGAAGCTTAAATTGTGCACCGACCTGTACTCTGGGGGCCACGATGCCCACTCCATTAATAAGACCGTATAGCTCACCATTGGTTCATTTGAAGGCGTGGGACGATGAGCCCATTTTCGGACTTGTTTTTGTAAAAAAGTAAAAAAGTAAAGTAAAAAAGTAAATCATTTTTTTTTTTTTTGGTAAAACTATTACAAACACTTGTTTCATATACACAAAATAGACGACCCTCAATAGTTATTGGCTTATTCTCATACAATTTGATAAATTTGAAAAAAATCTTTGTTGTGTACCATTTACTCATTTGTTTGTTTTGTATGTATGTGCGTGATCTAAAATAAAAATGAATCTTCTGTCTGTCATTTCAAGTTAAATCAGGTTTTTAATCTTAAACTTCTCGAATAGCTCTCCCAGAACTCAACTCATTCAACTGTTAATGATGTAAAATGTTATTTTAACCCAAAAACTTAATCCTTTTCTATTTACCATGTTTTATTTTACATCAAATGTGCATAGAATAGATATCGAAATGAATCGAAAGGAACAAAAACAACAGAAAACACATCAACAGAAATAAATCTTTACATCAATCCGTAACGTCCTTTAATGAAAGGAAAAAACAATAGAAATGAGTAACATCAATCCTCTTAGCAAATACATATGTGTGTATCTGTGTGTGTGCGTATTATTTGTAAAATCTAGGTATGTGCCAATGTTTATATGTTTTGAGCATGTGTGTGAGTGTGTATTTTTAGGTAACGTATCCCATCGAATATAAAACAATTCAAATGGTTCAATAAACTTTTTCTGTGGAAATGGAATGGAATAAAAACTAAAAAACACACACACTCACAAATCCCAGCTGCCTATTTAATAAATGGAGTACATTTGTCAAACATTCCATTTCTCGTTTAGTTCGTGTTGGTATTCTTGTCGCCTCGACTAACACAAGGTGGTCCATAGAGAGGATAACACAAATACTGACTTCCTTTTTTAAATATTTGAACTAAAATTCTGCTTCTTTAAATATTTCACAATTGAAAACAACAAAAGAAGGGTCGGTGAAGAAAGCAGTTTAACATTTATCTACGTACTTCTTTATGACTCATCGTTCGTAGGTGAGTATCATTGATATATTCCATTCCATTGTTAGCATCCATCAGTGATAATAACATGTCATGACCTTCTATATCCCTTCTAATGTCTACCACACAATGACAATGTCGTTACTTTGTTATCAACTCATTTCCATCTCACCACGTGATACTTCACAATACTCTGTATATTTACTGTATATTCATACTTCTGACTGAAGTTAATGCTGTCATTGGAAGATTTGCTGTCAGTGGGTGATTTATGTTCGAATGGTATTCGGTTCGGTATTCTGTAAGTGATGCATGTGGTAACTATACAATTTTGTATAACAATTTCTTGTGGCAATAATGTTAAGGAGGTATTTCCTTGTAATATTTTTGTATGTATATGTATGTTTGTCAGAGATGGTGGTTTTATTGATTTTTCACCTATATTAGCCAATGTTATTTGGAAGGGTGTATTGATTACGAAATATCAGTAAAATTAATATAGTAGTGTTTGGCGGGTTATTTGGGATACCATTTGTATTTTGCAAAAAATAAAATTAATATATTTTAATAGAGTTTATTTCAAAATCTGCGAGAAACCATTTGTATTCCAAAGAAACTAAGAAACCATTGTATTCATTTTCGGGTCATGGCAGGGACGTACGCAGGGAGGCGGCCCGGGGGGCCCGCCCCCCCCCGAAATGAAATTTTTTCACAGTAAATGTATGTTTGCAACAGCGATTTTTTCATTTTGTACTTCCGGGCCCCCCCGAAATGAAATCCTGTGTACGTTGCTGGGTCATGGAATGATTTTCTTCAAAATTTCCAACCTCGGGCCGAGAAACGATATAAATGCATGATATGAGTCATCTTGTCCAATTACATATATCGAAGCACACCCAAGACTCTTATGACTGTTGAATATATATGTATATGTATGTTTATATATATATATATGTATATATAGCATTTCCACATTAAATGAAACCTTTTACAAATTAAATGAACCCTTTTCCAAATTAAATGAACCCTTTTCCAAATTAAATGAAACCTTTTCCAAATTAAATGAAACCTTTTCCACTTGAAATGAAACCTTTTACAAATAGAATGAAACCTTTTACAAATAGAATGAAACCTTTTCCAATTGAAATGAAACCTTTTACAAATAGAATGAAACTTTTTCCAAATTAAATGAAACCTTTATTCTTATCTAAGGAAATATAATATTTGCACTAATTTTAAACCAATATTTGAAAATTAAATCAAAGAATATTAACAAATATAGTTGTATGGCTATGTAATTAACATAAATATTCTTTAATTCGGTGTGATTTCATATCTTAACATAAGGGGGGTTCCCGACTTGCAGCTTGTGGGATTTTCAAAACCATGTCCATAACGTAGTTAGAACAATCTTGCCGAGTAAGCTTTTGAATACTTCGCTCGATTACATCAACAATGTTATGTTCCATTGAAACGTCACACAGCTCAGCTCTTGCACATAATTTTATTTTTGAAAATGCATTTTCGATTGGATTTAGCATTGGAGAATAAGGCGGTAAGAATTTAAGATTGCATCTTTTGGATTCGATCAAATTTTTTATGTCATGTCGCTTGTGTATTTGAGCGTTATTTTCCAACTCTGGATTGATTTTCTCAAAAAAAAAAAAATTCTATAAATAATTTAAATCTGTCTGCATTGACACTGGAATTAGAAACGATTGTGTGATGTACAACTCCCGCGTTGTTTATTGCTGCAAAAACATTTATAAGAAGATACAAACAAAATTTTGGAACATTGAAGGAAAATAAGCGTGGAGGAAATAGAACTAAGTGGTTGACACCACAAGTTTTAAGTCTGATCGAGTTCTATATAGAAAGTAAACCTGGAATTACCCTCAAAGCCATAAAAACTAAACTTTTGAGAGAAAATGAAATTAATATTTCCACAAGCTGCATAGAATATGGATTACGGAAATTAAAAATTACGTTTAAGATGGCCTCTATTGAAATAGAACGAATGAATGACTACAGAACATTAGGCTTGAGACAAAAATATGCTCAAGACTTTACAAAATGGATACCCCAACAAGGAGAAAAATTAATATTCATTGATAAGTGTGGATTTAATCTTCACATACGAAGAACCCAAGCCCGTTCAAGACAAGGAACAAGAGCACACATTGTGTTGCCTACGGTCAGAGGTCGTAATGTCACTATAATTGCAGCAATAAACAACGCGGGAGTTGTACATCACACAATCGTTTCTAATTCCAGTGTCAATGCAGATAGATTTAAATTATTTATAGAAATTTTCTTTGAGAAAATCAATCCAGAGTTGGGAAATAACGCTCAAATACACAAGCGACATGACATAAAAAATTTGATCGAATCCAAAAGATGCAACCTTAAATTCTTACCGCCTTATTCTCCAATGCTAAATCCAATCGAAAATTCATTTTCAAAAATAAACTTATGTCCAAGAGCTGAGCTGTGTGACGTTTCAATGGAACATAACATTGTTGATGTAATCGAGCGAAGTATTCAAAAGCTTACTCGGCAAGATTGTTCTACCTACGTTATGGACATGGTTTTGAAAATCCCACAAGCTGCAAGTCGGGAACCCCTTCATTAAGATAAGCAGTTACCTTATCATCAACAATTTATTAAGTCAAATATGTATTTCGCATTTAGGACCGGGTATTCAATTCTTGTTCTTAAATATTTATTTATTAAAATGTCAAGAAATACCCCAGTTTGTACTACTATTTATTTAGTTTTATGTAGTAAAGATATTAAATAAAATCACACCGAATTAAAGAATATTTATGTTAATTACATAGCCATGCAACTATATTTGTTATTATTCTTTGATTTAAATTTAAAATATTGATTTAAAATTACTGCAAATATTATATTTCCTTGGATGAGAATAAAGGTTTCATTTAATTTGGAAAAAGTTTCATTCTATTTGTAAAAGGTTTCATTTAAATTGGAAAAGGTTTCATTCTATTTGTAAAAGGTTTCATTTCTAATGGAAAAGGTTTCATTTCAAATGGAAAATGTTTAATTTAATTTGGAAAAGGGTTCATTTAATTTGTAAAAGGTTTCATTTAATGTGGAAATGCTATATATGTTTATATATATATATAAGAGTCTTGGGTGTGCTTTACTGAGTCGAGAAAAAGGGGTTAATGAATCGGTCAGATTTAGGAAAAGAATACTGAAGGTCCTTAAGTCCATTGACTCACAATTAACACTTTCAACCATATAAATCTCCTGGACCAGATGGTATAGTAGCTCCGAAGTCGCACAATGCCTTAGAGCATTTTCAGGTATTGTCTAAGGTTCTTCAGTTCTCATATACTATTTGTGCAAAAATAAACTGTCAGCTAGAGGAAGGGTAATCTGAGTAGAGCTCACGAGAGGTCCGACTATTTTTTTCGTTTTCTACTTGATGGATTTTCAGTAATTTCCACGGCAGTAGAAAACGGTTCCATTATACCGTAAAAAATATGTTTTAGAACAGACCTAAAAAAGAATGTTGACTGAGACCAAAGTGGTCACATTAGCTCTTCCTAAAGATTATGGAGCCCATATAAAATAAATCCATTCGTCTAGTTTCACTAATTATCTTAGACTGCTTAAGACCCTTGAAACCTTCAAATGATAATCGTGACTCTAATAATCTCTTCCTTACTACTATCATCATTTCATCCTCTCTATTCGCAACTAATAGGATGACCCCTCATTTTGGTAACTGTAATGCATAGAGTAGACTGCGGGTTCTTGTATTTTTTGTAAGATCATCTGAAATTAATATGTAATATATTATTGTATCCTTAACAGAATTAAGAAATCAACGCCTTGCAGCGGATCCTTAAAAATTTATTTTTGGGTACATCTCAAAAAATATATATTTTTCGAAATCCACGACTCTTGGGTCTTCTAAATATATTTTGAAACCAGTGAACGGAGAACCTGAAAGTATTAACTACAACAATATAATTAATATCAATTTAAAAGTAAACCGCTTCAATATTCCGTCAAATTTTCGGTCTATGTCTTTCTGGAGTTAATATATCGATCATAGGGGTCTTCTTTGGCCAGTACCTTCCTACATGTAATTGATCCATAACTGTGGCCTGTAACGTGTTTACAAATTATAGTAGACAGACAGATAGACACAAATGTCTAAATCGACTCACCTAGTCGAAATATGACGTTCGGTATATATTAAAGGCGTTAGCGGCGTAAAAAATCACATATTTTTACAAAATGCACGCTTCTTGTTGACCCTCTAAAAATATCGGTTGACATGATGTAGTTGGTTATGTTGAGAGGACTTTCTAGAGAGATTTTACGCAGGGTGCTTTATTTCGAGGGTGTCTTCAAGAACGTCAAGTTGGAATCAATAAACTAACGATCCTTATATTGTAATGTTCAATGCAATTCTTGATTTTGTGTTGCTAGTATTCTAAGAAATTCCTCGAAAAGCTTACACCATTTCTGATTGAACAAGGAAGGATACGATTATGGAAAAATATGTGGTTATTTTTGAGCACAAACAAAGACAAAAGGGAGCCATTGATTAGACTAGCAAGCAGCCGGGTGGGGGAGTTCGGATCTTCTTTGAGCTCATTTAATATCACTTCCTAACATAAACTAAAAATTATTATAGACTCCCAGTTTTAAAAAATACTAAATTTGCACCCTTGTTGATTCAGAATATGATACAAAAAATAATAAAACCTAAAACAAAATATGAATCAATCCTAATAAACACAAAGGGAACTCCTGATGTTGGTTGGAGTTCAGCCTCTTTACCCTACCCATCCGTGGTCTCGCTGACCCATGAAAACTTATTGAAAAAGTGATTTTTTAATGAATCGACTACCTGAAATGCGGACCAAATTTTTTGTTTTGTTTTGTGGTGCGTAAATAAACAAAGACGACGGTTTGCCGACGTGAGAACACGCGACGTATAATTACCCATGCCCGAAACAGAGAAACTGCAAATTGATTCCGCAAACTTCCAAAGACTGTCCTTGTGATTTATTTATTGTCATCGCAAAGGCCAGACGTAACGGAAATTGTGAACGTTTAAAATTGAATGGTAAATCCGTGGAATCATCGGTAATCGCGGGATCAAGTCTGGGTTGATTAATGTTACGCAACTGATCCTACTTTCAACTGCAAATTGTCAGGGGGTTATCCAGAATTCCAGTGAATTTAAAAACTCTGTGGGATAGTTGACTACGTCATCCTGGTTCATAACAGTTTCGACTGATTTGAAGGAAACCAACTGTCGTGGAAGAAAATTCTGAATGGCCGCATTGAGATCCTCGATATCTTTATTTTTGGCTGCCAATATTGCTCGTTCATCCAACCAATTATGGTCATTGAACTTTTGCACTAAACCTGAGAAAACACGCTGAATAAGTGCCTCTGTGATGTGGGTAATGTGATGAATCCGGTCGAGGTGTCCGAGGGAACTTTATTATTTCCAATGTCTAACAACTGCTTCGCAAACATATTTGCAGTTTCATCATGATGCAAACATACTCGCATGTTAGTTGTTAATTGGAGTGTCTTTACGTACTGCCACAAATTCGATGATTTTAGACATGCATTTAGTTCATCAGCAACAGTTGATCGGGGAATAATTGGAAGAGTCTGACGAAAATCACCTAACAACAGAATCATGGCCCACCAAAAATATTAGTGTTGTCACGAACATCTTTTAATGGTCTGTCCAGTGCCTCCAGTGATATCTTATGGGCTATTGTGCATTCATCCCAAACAATTAATTTACATACCCTTAGTATCTTGACCATTGCACTATTTTTGGCGATGTTGCAAATTGGTGTTTCGGTGATTTGTATGTTTAATTGTAATTTCAAGGCAGAATGCGCAGTTCGCCCGCCTTCTAGCAGAGTTTCAGCTATTTCAAATGATGCCAATGCTAGAGCAACACCATTTCGTGATCTGATCGTCGCCGACAACAATGAAATTAAGAACGTTTTCCCGTTCCTCCGGGAGCATCAAGGAAATAAATTCCACCAGATGCACTTTTCACAGCTTCATCAACGTGTCGTAAGCAATTTTTTGTTGTTGATTTAATTTCGGTACATTTGTACGAACTGTTTCGGTCAATTTGTCCATGTCGTATTGTTGGTCCCTTTGTAACTCTTGGTTTAATTCGTCGAAAAGCTTAGAATCAATTCCAAATACAGAAACTAATGAGCGTAAAGGATTTTGTGGTACGACCAATTGTGGCAATTTTACTTTGCCTCCAGCACAACATAATCCAGCAGATTCACCAGTGTATTTTAACGCCTCGCAATATTTACATATTATCTTCATTTCCCCAATTGTTACCGATTTGTCGGCACAGGAATGCAGTTCGTTCAAGAATCACAGAAGCAATGCGTCTGCGGATTCGGTTTATTTTGTTACGTTTTGTTACGTTTATTTTGTTACTTGCTGTTGATGAGTTTGATGTGCGCGAACACGTTGCATTCTTAGCCTATCTAATTCATTGTCACTCCCTAAATAACGCATTTCTGACATAGTAATGCGACTACTTTCTTGATTTGTCTCCCTCTGGTCATCAGTGCGGACTTTGACGATCTTAACGTTATTAATTGATGACAAAATTACGCGCTTACTGAACAACAGTGTAACTATCACAGAGTCACTATCTCAAAGGTTCACAAAAGTAAAGAAAGTTCTCGCGCGCGTATCGGTAATCGAAACCTAATCCTTTCAGAAACTTAATTTGTGACAAAACTTAAAAAGAAAATCAGACAAAAAAGCAAATTGAATGTATGAATCTACATTTTATTTAGAAAACATTTGTATGGGAAATATAAAAGTCAGCTGTTTAAAGATTTCCCTGAATTTATTCCATCTTTTCTCAACTTTTAAACCTTCCCTGGAGCCCCACGAATATTTCAAGACTAAGATAAGAAAACCCCGTTCAGCCGTTCTCGAGTTTTAGCGAGACTAACGAACAGCAATTCATTATACCCTACACAACTATGTTGTCAGGGTATTATAGCTTTGTGCAGCCCCAAAAGTTTGTAACGCCGCGAAATATTGGTCCTAGACCCACCTTTAAGTATACCGATCGTCATATCTCGACTAGCTGAGTCGATCTAGACATGAGTGTCCGTCCGTCTGTCCATTATTATTTGTAAACACTCTGCAGGCCACAGTTATGGACCAATCTTCACGAAATTTTGCATGTAAGATGGGTTCTGGCCAATGAAGACTCCTATTGTTTTTGGGAAAGATCGTTTAATATTTAGGGGATAAAATGGACCAAATACTAAATTTTTGTCGGTTTTTCTGGTCGCTCCAGAGGCCGCAATAATGGCCGGAACATCGTGAAATTTTGCATGGAGAAGGGGATCAGGCCAAAGAATAAGCATGCCTGTTTTGATAAAGATCGCTCAATATTTAGCGGGTCAAATGGACCCTGACTTTTGTGTGAAAACTGACAAAATTTGTATTCTATGGCGTATATATTTACTCCTGAAGGACATAGACCCAAGCAGTTGACAGTGTATCCAAGAGGAGTGGTTTACCTTTAAATTAATACCAATTATATCGTCGTATGTGCTCGGATGTGGGAGTTACACCTAAATATTTACAGGTATCTCCATATTCGTATATTATTTAGTAACCCATTATCGCTCTAGAGAGCGGAAATATAGCGCTGATCGCTTTAAAATGTTCCATGAGGTTCCAGTTATGGTCAAGGACAATGCATATAATTTTCGGTGATGATCAGATAATAATTTTGGAATGAAGTGGACCGAAAACTTAATTTTTGTGTTATTTTCGAGTCGAACTATAAACCACAAATAAAAGCCGAACATCACAACACAACCCACGGTGAAGGGAATCTGGACAATAGCTGTACTGAATACTCGTAATATTCGGAAAATATGTCAGTGTAAAGAAGTGGTGCTGTTTACCTCTAATCGAGCAAGAGGTTGAAAATATCGCGAAATATTGCCCACGCTCGGAATAAACATCCGCAGAAAATTTGAGTTCCGTGGTAGTTGTGTAGGGTATCGTATGGTCGGCCCCGTCCGGCTATACTGCTCCGATCACTGGTTTATATATATATATATATATATATATATATGGGCAATATTGCCAATTTTTTAATATTCCATTTTCAAGAAATCAGCTTTTTTGTTTTTGTGGCACATCAATGATTTTTGGTACACATATATAGAAAAAATTTCTGACTCCGAAACCGTTCGCGATCAAATTTTTGGTTGATGCGCGCAAAAGTTATCGAGATTTTAATTTTAGGCATAAGAAAAAAATCTTAAAATTACGCCGTTTATTATATTGATGAAAAACGTTGATATATATCTTCCTCCGTAAAATAAGAATATGAATATATTATAATAATCACGATAAAGTTGCACATATTCGCGTAATATGAGAAAAATAAAAAATATATAGCAGATTACATCAATGTTTTCATTATATTAATGACATACACACATCTAAAAATTAATTTAAAAATCTCTACATAATCTAAACACCATGGTGAATCAAAAGATATCAAAATCACACAAGTCCGTGTAGCGGTTTCTAAATCAAAGCGACAATAAAACAAGATATTGAGGAAAAATATTTGTTTTTGGTCCGAAAAAATAATGTCATCATATTTATTTTTTTAATTGTATACAAGAAATTTCAGAAAAAAATGTTGGGGTTATTCTGCTATTTCACCCGAATTTCGCCGAAAAATTTACATATATAATAATCACTTTTTGTGTATAAGTATACGCCTTGCGGATTATATCAAGACCCTTCCTATAAATCTTAGAATTCTATAAATAGGAATACATCGATCTATACCGATTTCAACATTCGCACCTTCGGATGAGTATTACTCTGAAGCTGTGCATACTACATACACAAAATACATATCAAATTACGCAGATTCGCGACTACAATAATGTTAATAATCTCAATAATCTCATTTAAAGGTAGATGCACTTAAAATTTTGAAAAATGATACATAAGGGTCGTTTTTATTTTGACACGAAGACCGTGCAATGAGTGGCTTAGTCACAAATCGATAGAGAACATAAAAAAACTGGTTCGCCTCAACCTGTTTTTACACATTTTTTACATTAAAGTAGACACAGCTTCCACCAAAATGAAGTTTGGAGGTCAATATCATGAACAGTTTGCTGTGAGAGAGACATCGAATAAATGCCGGGAAATCTCTAAAAAGCTGATTTTTATATTTCCCATACAAATGTTTTCTAAATAAAATGTAGATTCATATATTCAATTTGCTTTTTTTGTCAGAATTTTTTTTTAAGTTTGATAAATTTAAATTTTTTTCACAAATTAAGTTTTTGAAAGGATTAAGTTTCGATTACCGATACGTGCGTGAGAACTTTCATAGTTACATGTCATAGTTACACTATTGTTCTGCATCTTAACACCATTAATTAATAACGTTAAGATGCCGAGGAGAAGACGACCTGACTTAGGTCGTCCATAGAATGCAAGTACATTTTGGGACTAATGCAAGGTTGAAAAATCAGAAGTGATTCTGAATCGAGTTCGTGTCCATTCAGGGTATTCTGATTCTAAGATCCATGCCCTTGATTAATTTGTTTGAAAATAATAATAATAGAAACATGTTGTTCCTTAAAGTTCCTGAAATTTTGCTATGCCACGGGAAATATCAAATCAGGCGGTTATATGCCTAATCGTTGTTCAATATCTTTGAACTTTTGAACACCTCGCCTATATCCCACACCAAAAATGTTTATCACAGTCTAATATACGAGATATCTTCTTTGCAAAAATCGATCATTAAGCTCAGCTGGAAAGAGAACAACAAACAAAAAACCAACAATTTTATAAAAATTAGCGATGACGTAGCGACTTGAAGGTTATACGAATACCTCCGTCCGATGTTACCCATTCGTATTGAACATGCTAACTACCGATAACACTCAAGTTGGAAAACGGGAGTAAGAAATTCAACATACAGAAAATTGAACTGGAAATAATTATGGCGTTTTTTAACGTTAAGCTGTAGTGCAAAATTCCTGGAATGATGTTTTTTATTCACAGGAATTCGTTATGCCTAATTATAGCCAACTCTATTATGAAATTCGGTCAATGTCATATACATGCTACAAAAATGTGTCTCCCCTCCAATATCACGGAATGAACTATTTTAAATACAACAATGGGAAGGGAGACATATTAACTATTGGTAGGAAGATTTTACACAACATGAGAAATTATGGGGGATACCATTATATGGGTGCAACCCACAAACTTTGACCAATATTGATAATTCTTTGTAAGGAGATTTTGGACTCATCCAATAAAACAACTAATTGAAGTTGAAAAACTTGCCCAAATCCCCAAAGCATTCTATAATGTAGAGTTCCATTATATGGATTTCGGAAGCTTGGGTAAATTTTGTTAGAAACATTTTCTACTCAATGATCATCCAAAATGTAAAATTACAGCTCTATATTAAACTAAAACAATTCTGTTGAAACCGTGCCTAAGATCTTCAAAATACCGAATGTTCAGGGTACACCGAAACATGGGCCAATATTGATAATATTTGGTACGGACACTTTCTGCGCAAGTTCAATGTATGTGCAAATTTCAGAGTACTATCTTAAAAATAATTTAATCTTGGGCTATCGTTATGTGAATTATACATCAACAATATTGCTATGCCAGACAACATTTGCCGGGCCGGCAATGTTGAATGTTGAAATGTTCGTGGAGCTCCAGGGAAGGTTTAAAAGGTGAGAAAAAGTCAAAAACCGCGAAAAATTTGCAAAAAGTATTTTGCTACATATTGTCATTTTCATGAATTTAGTATTGAGCTATTTGAATTGCACCACTCGTATTTGTTATTTTGAGATATTTTTTGGCGAAAATCTGTAGCGTATCATTCCTTTAAGCCTACATTTGTCAATTATTGAAAATTTTCTAAATATTTTTTTCAATTGGATTGATATTGGATTATAACATTTTTAGGAGAATACAACAAATATTTGAGAAGTATATCATATCACACTCAGGTTGGAAAATGGGAATAAGAACTTCAACATACCGAAAATTGAACGGGATGTAATTATGACGTATTTCTAAAACGTTAATCTATAGTCCATAATTTCTGGGATGGTGCTTTTTATTCACAGGAGTAGTAGCAATGTATGTGCAAATTTCAGAGCACTATCTTTAATCGTGGAGTGTAGCTTTATATTGGGCTATCTTGAATTATATTTGTGAATTATACATCAACAATAATGATATGCAAGACAACGTTTGCCAGGCCCGCTAGTATATAAGAAAAAAAATAATTTTTGGGAGATCTTTAGAGGTCCTTAAGCAATAAATTGATATTTCAAGGATACTTATTGAAAAGTAAGGATAACTAACTACTAAGAAACTAATACCAACAACGGGTTTTATCGAAATTTAAAAATCGAGTTATCCTTTCAATAAATATCCTTTTTCTATGATTGTATTATAATGTCCTTAATTTATATTATTCTACACACTATAGATTTTGTTCATATGCAAATTAAATTCGTTTATACATTCTTGTTTATGGTTTTGTTTAACTCACGGTTTTGATGATTATATTATATTTTGATGCATTTGTGATGAGAATTATCCTTTTCACACAGTGACGATGATATTCCTCGAGGCCTCGTTGAACATATGTGTTACGTGTGCGTGTACGGATTGATTTGCTCCAATGCTGTAATATTGGGTAAATTTCTATGTTTAGTAATGTATGAGAAATTTGATTTGCATATGAATTTTCAATTTCATCATTTTTCTGATACTATTTTTCTACTTATCGGTATTGTGAAGACTATTTAAATTTTTGACATGGCGGGGTTCGAACCCGGCCTCTCGGCGACAATATGATTGTTAACGTAACTCTTTTACACTCTGGGCTACTGCTTGCTTATGAGGTGCCTTGGTTACTTCCCCTTTGTACGGGCTGTAATGTAATTTGTGTTGTTCTACACAGACTCCGCTGGCTAGGCAAGCCGAGATGAAAGCAGTTCTATTTTTAGCTCACGCACTATTTCTGGCTGTTGGTGTAAGAGCTGACATCTGGCATCTGTTAAAGCTTCCGCACAGTGTTCTGATGTGTGTAAATTGCGGATTTGTAAATTATGGTCAATTTGGTTTCAACACTTAATTTGAGTTTGGGTATTAATTTGGGGGTTTATGGCGCACTATTTGTGATCTTCCAATTTAACTTATGTATGGTAACCAATTTAGTAATTTGTTGGTGATTTGTGTTCTATTGCCAGAATAGACGGAAATGTTTTTTTTTTGTTTTTCCTCGGTTAGAGAGATTCCTTAATTCCGGCGGCAAAATCAGATGCCGTAAAAAGGAATCCTGAGGCGTTCTATGGAGAAATAATGGAAATATTCTAGCCACAGTTTTTCTTCACTAATTAATTCCAATTCTTACTTAAAAACTGATTCTTCTATAAAAATGATTTTTGTTGATTCGATTGAAAAAAAATGGTGGTTTCAAAATCCTACGGCAAAAAAGGATGAACAATATTTTTTTGGAATTAAACAACGAAATTTGTTTGATTTAAAAAAAATACCTTCTTGTTTAATTCACGAAAATGTTTTTTAATTTTTATTTTATAAAGAATTTATTAAAAATCAAACGATTACGTTGATAATTTAGGATTTTTTTATATGCAAGCAAAAATCAACACTTTTTGTGGTATAAAAAAAAAACAAACGCACAAACAGACTTTTTCTTTTATGTCATGGTGGCTTCAAATCGAAAAAAAAACAAAAGAATATTGATCCCGTTGTTCAGTAACATTTGAGCTCGTGTGATATTTCAGAATTTTTTTCACCACTATTTTTTTTCAATAAGTGAGAAAACTACTATAAAATACCTATAGCCAAATCGAAAGTTACTTCTCACTAATACATTGCTATTTACTTTATCCGATCGAAAAGTCTCCAAAAAACTAACGGTACCTGCATTCCGCGCCAAAAATTTGCAAAGAAAAAAATAAAAAATTCGAACTCACAACCTCGGGATTGGTAAGCGGGTGTGATCCCTCTGACCTAACTCAAAACCTGTTTATGTCGGCAATGGTCTTATATGACTGCAACCTCTAAGTTACAGTATTTTGGGGATGTTCCATCCTACCATGCGTCGTCAATATCGGTCCACTTTTTGGGGTTTCTAGGAAAAATATCCATTAAAAATTTGCTGAAATTTGTACTTGTTGTACATAAATGGGTTTGTAGGATTATCAGTATAGGTCCACTTTTGGGTATGTTCCCTATACCCCTAAGTCTGCTTTTACACCGTCTTTTTGTATACGGTTTTGATATAACACGGTTTGAAATTGAATATTTTTAATTTTTTTACACGATTTTATTCCATTTAGCACGATTTGAAATTTTATGTACTTAATTTTTTTTGTCAAATTTAATTTTTGCGGTGCATATTCATATCACAAAAAAGTATTTATGGAAGAAAAAAGTCTGAAACCAACGATAGTACCGATAGTTTGCGAACACTAGCTTAAAGATTTAAGTGAAATCCCCTTTAGCGCGTACAAGCAATTTTTACTGGTCAAAGCAAATGTGAATAGCACTAATTTAGGGGAATTTCCTTATTTACACGGTATTTTTACACGGCTTCTTCGGGAACCAATCTACCGTATAAAAACAGACTTAGGTGTATTTTTACGTTGCAAGTATCTATTAGTATACCTATGGTGGAGGGTATCCAAAGTTCGACCCAACCGAAATTAACCAGGGACCGTAACGGTTATAACTTATATCAAATCAGGTAAAAAATAACTGTTATTATGTGACCTAAATAAAAAAAATCCACTTTAATTAATTATTTTTTAACGAAAAAAATAAACGTTGATTTTTAACTGTTAAAAATGATTTTTATTT